>NC_086354.1:17752794-17918206 GCF_036324505.1 Eleginops maclovinus
CAAAGTTGCATGAATAGTCCCGGCACTTTTATAGACTCACGTGGTGTGGGTAAGAGAAAGATTATTACCTGGCTGAAAGCAGAAAATTACTTCTTTTGTGTGAGTTAAAATAATGGAGGATGAAATCAAGGTTTTGTGATATTAGGTTGTAGTTTATTTGTGTTCTTCTTTAGTCCAAAGCATATCCTTATTTATAAATTCATTCATAAGTTGAATGAGTATTCCAGTATACATTTTCAATAGCGTGTTATCTTTAACCCATAGAAGAACTTAAGGACATTTAGAACACAACAACTCTTGTTTTAAGCAATGAATTGGTAATTATGAATTGTGTATTTGAGTTGTATGCGACCAAATGACTATTAAGTGTCTTGCTCTAATGTACATTCAGTTGTTCCTTTTTGATTTACAAGCTTTAAAAGATTTTTTAAAAAGAACACTTCATACTAAAATTGCTCTAATTATATCATTAACAATGTTGACAATGTGAGTTAATGACTTGCTTTCATGAGCTCACTGTTTCATGACTAAAATATTTTCTGTGATGCTGATAATTGCAACTTTAACTCCATTAACGCCCTGCGATGTTTGGCCTATCCAATTAATGCAACTAATGGGAGGCTTTTAATCTTCATAGGGTGAGGTACGCTGAAAGATGCGTCTAAAACCTTTTAGATAATAGAATGAGGAGGAATAGAATATCTTGCAGCAGATAAAAGAGTGTTTCTATTCAAATCTGTCCTGACTGGGAAGGAACAGAGACAGTCCGTTCACACAAATTGAATTGCCAGTCAGTTCATTGTTGAGCACTAATGCTTCTTTAAAGAACAGAGACATCATGACTTCGGCTCATCAAGCCTGTTTAAACCAATCACGACAGATGAGGTGCTTCACGCTCTCATTGCAGCAGTCACTGCAGTGCCGGAAGGAGGACAGACAATAGATTTTGTCATGTCATTTTCTCGTCTCGCCTAATTAAGGTTCCGTCCTTTGATGCTAGTCTCTCTCAACAAAAGAAATCCTAAATGTTCTCAAAATATATCTCAGTCATATCTCTACCGGCAGCATTAACTGTAAAATAGGGGTTACTTTACAAACCGACATAATGTTAGGTTAGTTAAGTAGATGTAAAAGGGCAGGTGACAAGCAAATGAGGGCAGGAGGTGTAAATTCACAGTGATAGGTTACTATGATAATATACAGGGCTACACAGACAGGATAACTTTTCGTGCACATCATGGATTGACATAACTGTAAAATATGGTACATGGTGAATAAAATTACACTGCATCTCGACATTAGTCTGCACAGACCAGACGGATCGATACCATTAGGTTCTGTCTGACTGCTGTGCCAAAACACCCAGCGTCAGCCAGATGATTTATGGAGGAACGAAGCTGAGCCGAAGGGAGGCCCACAGTTGATTACATTATTAAATAGTTGGATAATATTCATACATTTTACAGAGTAGATCTTTTCATTTAAGTATTGGTTTTGATTCAGTGGTTGATTATACTTTCAAATTATTGGAACAGGTTCATAGATTATACACAGCGTGATATTTGTTTTATACAATTTACTAAAGAAATGGCACATGATGATACTCATTTGCTCAATCATGCTGCATTAACAACCACAGTCCTTACTTTTAAAGGGGGATAATCTAAGACTGCACTTGGCAATGAATTGAATCGATTTGAGTAAGGGCTTCACAATTCATGATGCAGGAACAGTCAATAATAGAGGCAAACAGGTCAATGTCCACTAGTGTTTGTTTTCATGTTCGAAAAAATGATACCTTTATATTGCCTTGTAACAATTTGTACGATTTTCTTCATTTTTTTTTTTTTAAAGGTAACACTGTATAATATATCCCACATTATTGTTGAAGTAATAATTGTCTGGACCCAAAGGATAAAAGGGTTTTTGAGTAAGAAAAATAACCTTATCCTTTCATGTGTTTTTCTCAGCAGAGCCATGACATCAACAATCACAAAAAAGCTGAACTAAATGATTCTTTGAAATACGACACAAGCTCATGTACGCAGCTCCTAAGGCAAGAACAGTTTTTTTCTGCTTACTCCTGCCTATTATTTAGACTCAATGTACTTTACTTAAGATTCTTAATTTGTGTGGATGGACACAGCATCTGTAGAATCCACAAAAACAATTATAGCCTCACTGATGTGAATAAATGATGATCACATCAACAGAAATAGGCCTTGGATGTGCAAGTAACAGTTTGTGTGAAAGCTTACATCTTTATTAGAGCCTCATTTTTATGATGAAGCAAACACACACAAACACACATGAATGGACACGACACAAGCAAATTGAGTAATATCTACCCTAATTTGATGACACATGCAGCATTTAAAACTCGGTCTAAGTGCTGCAAAAAGCTCAACAAAAATAATACTGTTTCCAGGAGAAACATTGATGGCTGTTGCACTGCTTAGTGTCCCCTGGAAACGCTTTTTTTTTTTTTTGCACTGCATTGAGTTCTTAGGGTCACTTTGGAAAACCTATCACATTCATGTTTAAATCAATTCAAATTTTATCTCATGGCTGATTTTTTAAATTTTTATCAGGGGTATGTAATAAATCCCAAAATGGCATCAGCCTAAAAAGGCAAAACCTTAGAAAATAACAGGTAAGTGATTTTGTGCATGTAAACACTCTCATGGGGCTTTAATGATGGAGCTGAGTTGAAAAAAACTCTTATGCATTCTGCCCTGTCTGTTTTATAAACCCATGGCATTTTCCATCATCTTAGGAGGGGACCTTTGTATTTAGAGTGAGTCCACAAAATGAAAGATGGGGGGAGTCAATTGGGTCAAAACAAATGACACGTGCGAACACTACGTGCTCTCTCGTTATGGTAGTGCGTCACTAAGCATAAGAAAAGGAATTTTGTTCACTGTGACCAATTTGTTGTTGTTTTTTTCATTTGTTTCCATTAACTTGTTTGAAACCAATTTGTAAAAGATGAAATGATCAGAAAAGAGAGGACATATTCTGAACAATATCCTGTTCAGGCACTTGGGACAATCTCACAATCTCCAATTTACCTCGACTGATTTATGTGCAGTATGCTACATTTATTATGCATATTAAACTATACCATATTGATATAATAGCATATTACATTTTCATATTCAGCTATATATTGCTTTCATACTGTATATTAAACACTGAAAAAATGTAACGTTGACTTTAATTATTTTGCATTATTGCATATCCATATCATTAATCTGGTTTATGCTGTTTGCTGACTTATGTTATATAGCTGCTACTAATCACACCACTTTGTCCCCCTTGAATTGTGATTGTATCTTAATTAGTCTCGTAAAGGAATGTATTAATTTTATTTTAATTTGAAATACTATCCATCTGTTTATTAAGAAAACAATGAAGGCATATATAATCTTAATATTAGAATATCACATAACCTGGGGCGCTGATACATGTGGGCACGTCATCCCATACATAACCTTTTCTAACCATGTTTTGTTGCCATGGTAATATTTCGATTGATCTATTTATACATATAGCGCTGAGAAGAGCAGCACAAACATATAAGACTTGGTTTAAGGCCATTTAACAAAATGAGGTGTGCATGTAAACACATTCATTGACACTAAGTCCTTGGAGCCATTGATACAAAGAAATGTGCCTTGAATCTGTACCTGTCTATTAGGACAATAAAATGTGTTTTACGCTGCATGCATTAATATGATTTATGATAGGGTTGGTTATGAAATAAAACCAATGTTCTGTTTTTTATGTTATGTTCAGTGAGTCATGCATATTCACAGTTACTTTTGTTTTTTTGGTTGCCAAACGGTGATTCAATACGTTTGCATTATGTAAGATGCGAAGAAGAATCAGCCCTGTGGTTTAAAAACAAGGGAATTTGTTCCTTTTCAAAGTCAAAGGTATTTGGAAACCATAGCATAGCACTATAAACACTAAACACAGTTAGAAAATAGCTGCTGAAAATAGTTGTGTTGAAACGGGTGTCTTTTCTTAGCCTTTCCAAAACCACAAAACCAAAAACACAAGAACCGAAGGGTATGGTTTACATACTGTGTCTTGAGTTTCTGAATGCAAATGTTAGCAACTAGCTGATAACACACAGCAGCAACCATTGTCAAGCAGTTTATTTCCTTAGCTGAAAAGAATACGTAGGATTACATGTTTTGCACAATATTCTGTACTTAGCCATTAAATTTATATTTAAGGTTGTTTTATTGTGTATAATTCTACTCATGAATAGGGGCTAGTTTGAAAATGTTACCTAAATAAGATAGCTAGCTAGCTACGGCTGATCAAATCTGAAGTGACATTTATAGTTTCACGCTGGCTATAATTTGAATTGTCTTGTTTTATAAAAATGTGTCAGTGCAACTCTATAAAATGTTTCAGAAAAAAGGGTAAGATGACCAATACTCTTGCTTTGACTGATAGATTACAGTGCTACTTCTAGTCATAGCAGAAGCTAATATTGTAAGCCTACTAGGCCACTACTTACTCCACTGCAATTATTTTATAACTTTAGTGACTAGTTTATTTTATGATTCAGATTATTAATCAACAAAATATCAAAATATATTAGTTTTAAAATGCTTATATGATTAAGATTTTATTTTTCCCTTACTGAAATTCATAAGCTACCCTGTAAAGCATAACATTTGAGAGCTGCAAGATTAAGTTGTGCCTGTTAATGTATCACTAATTAAAAGTCGGCCATTCTGCTCTTTTGGTCCTTTTTGCTTTCTATAATTTTGTGAATTTTCTGAGTATTTCTACCATCACTGACTTTGTTTGTGGTGTTTATGTGCCGTGCTTAGTTTGGATCTTGCATTCCAACAAATACATTGGACTATATATTTAGTTTCCTCATTGACTTTTGTAATTGATTCCTATAATGAGAAACATTTGCAAGTAGTTATATAAAAATAAGCAAGTCTGAAAGAACTATTGACACATTTATACAAGAAAGAAAAACATTAAATAAAACATTAGATCCAATCAAAGGCATTCTTTACCAATGTGTGATTTGGGTCTGTGTGTTCTGATGTGTGCACAAGTTTGATTTTGTTCACGCTTTTTTTTTTTTTTACTGTTGAAATTATTTTTTGATCATTTATTCAAAACAAGCAAATCAAAGTGCACTTCTCAGGCAGAGAGCAGTCTCGACACACCAACAACCCGATACCCCATGGCGTAGAGCCAGAGGGCATGGAGGAACATGTTGTTGTTTGACATGAGCAGAGAGTAAGGTGATAATAGGTATTTTACAAAGTGTGGGCGAAGATAAAGTCTGGCCTTTTTCAAGTTCACAATATTGACTGACAGTCAAGATAAGAGCGGGGAGGATGTAAGGTGAGAGAAAAACAGCCGCAGGTCAGATGGAAAGAAATATCAACTGTTGTAAATAAAATAAAATAAAAGTCAATTCACAATTTCAACAATTGTTTATGTGCATAGCGCTCTAGAAAGGCTGCTTAAAATTGTTTTATATTCTGACAGTTTTAGATCTATAAATGACTAGTGAATAAATTAAGAAAATAAACTACAATATCCTAAAACTACTACTTAACTGTGAACATAGGATACTATACACTTAAGACAAGTGTGCAGTAGTGTGTAGTAGTTCCTTTTTTTATCAACCTATTTTTAAGCTCAACATCCCTTTGATAAATATGAATGAGGAAAAAAATACAGCTTAAGGCTTAATTTATTGATTTTGTTTTCCCTCTAATTTACTGAACACAGACTTTTGAGTTGTTTAGTCCAGAGATTCAAAATGAACTCTGTTTCAATTAAATGAAACTAATGGCTCTGTTGTAAGTGCTCCAATCAGTCATGTATGAAAGAAGTTGCACTTCTTCTTTGATGTAAGCTTTGTGATTATACACTACTGTGTCCAGCATGCAGGTTCATTTCCAGGGTATAGTTCAGTAAGCCCCTTTGATATGTTGATTACATGTGTTTAAAGAGGGATGTTGTCCTTTTTGTGCACCACAATCATGGCTAGGTATTGATTTTCTTTGAAAGATAACCTCATAGAGTCGGCAGTGACAGTTTGAAGCTAAGGGAATCATTCTTCCTTTGTCTAACACAGAAAAGGAACAGATGGAAAGCATCAGATCTCAACTTGAAATAATTCTTTACCTCTGTCATTAAGATTGGTAACGATACTTCATACCTGTGCTGCATCATATTTCCCTTTCATCAATCACACATAGTACAAAGCATATCTTGTATTCGCCAGAACAAGTTGTTTCTAGGTCAAAAACACCCTTATGACATTAAACAATGTAACAAGCAAAAAGTAACATTTAACTTCTTGCAAAGGGAAAGTTTTGTTCTGCCTCTGGTGTCTACAATGTTGCCTTGGGATTTCTGAATGTCTGCTGGGGTTGAGGTATGAAGACTCAGAACAGAGAGAAACACTGGTTGCCAACAATGAATTCTTACTGATGTCTGGTCCTTTAACGGAAGAAGAACAAAATATATCCCATTTCAAGCTGCAGTGAAAAAAAGATTGCCTAGAATTACAAGATGAGAATGGGAGTGGGGACACTATCCTCGAAGGACAAGCACTGACAGAAAGCCAGTATTGAAATCAGGATTTCTTTGTTCTGTCAGCCAAAAGATAGTTCCTTGAATTATGTTCAAATGTAATTCTAATTTATTTGATTTTCCCTCAATAAAGCCTTCTTTGGTTATAAACAGGGTTTATATCCTTTTTGTTTTAGCCAAAGACTTGATTTGATTTTTTTTTTGGATTTTTTTTTCATAAAAGTTGACATTAGCTTACACTCAAACTGTTTTATCTCATCTGTTTACAGTCAATAAGAAAAAACTCTAGGAATGCCAAGAATGTTGTGAATTGTTATGGAAAGGACTCCCTCTGGTGGATCGTCACTAGTCATACAGCTCCGTAAAAATTTAAGAGACTATTCCAAATGTTGCTTAAATCTGTATCTCTACATTTATGGCAGCAATTCCAGTGTCTGTTGAATCGTCACACAATTTCATTAATTCAGGTACATTTGTAAATTGTGGGGGCCTGTGTTTCTTTGTCTGCAAATAGACATATAAGTGGTTATGGGAACGTTTGAAAAACAGATGTCACTGTTATTTTGTGCTGTAAGTTAGACTTGGTGTATCAGTCACGACTACAGCACAGAAGAACAGGGGACACCTAGCGTCCATTACACGTGCTGCAGGTAGGACGCATAGAATAATAGGACTTTTCTTACTGTTTATTCTATGTCAAGATTAGTGCATTGTATCCTAACCTAACATTTCAATACAGTCTTTAGTGAAGTACAAAGAATTAAAAAAACATTTAAGTTAACATTGCCAGGAATCGTCTTAATTTGGAAAAATGATAACCGGACGCAGCCCACTAGGCTCCGGTCACATGCTAGTCAAGCTGGATCACCTGACATCATCCAGCTTCTCCTTTTGATGCTGTGTCTGCTCCATCGACTCAGGGATTCTTCAAACAGTATTATTTCGTTCGCTTAACTTTTCTGGCGTCAAATTGTATATTTGAGCCGAGGATATCTCTCTGATCCTGCAGGTTAGAGCACCGGGTAGATGCTGCTAGAGTGCATGATGAACGGACACGCTATTCTGTATACGGGGGTCACTGTGGCCTTCTGGAGCACCATACTAATCGTCGGTAAGATTATGTTTTCCTTAAAGGAATTGTCAGAATATTTTACTCGATGAATTACAAATTGTGTTTCCTACACGTCTGCTACGATAACAGCCATGTCAGTATGTCTTTCTCCACGGCAAAGCCCGTTTAGTTTCGTGTTTGACAGCTATAAAATGGGACCTGTCTAAATCATGGGACAAGAGTGTTTGCGGCTGTTTCCATTTTGTTTGCTAGCTTCTCTTGAGAGGTAACAATTTTCATGTTGGGGAACAATATTATTCATTCATGCTGGTAATTAATACCCGAAAACAGCAAAACAAACCTTGTTGTTGAGTATTTTCGACGTAATGAATTGTAGGTATTATTTAAGACAAGCAACCTGATATTGCATCCCAGTTAGCCGTTAGCATGTATTGAAAGCTAATGTCAGGTAGCTCATATCTAGCGTTAAGGTTTGCAGCAGAAATGTCAGATGTCTACACGTTGGACAACATTGTTTGCTAGTTATGTTGACCAGGATGAGACTTTCGCTAGTGGGAGTTATAACGCCATCCCGTGTTGTTTTTCTGTTAATGGTTTATGTTGGTTAATTTGGCTAAACTAAGGGTTGCTGGCCGCTGTTTTTGTACACAGCTGACAGAACAGGAACTGCAGCAGTGTTCACGTGAGAGTGAGCTATCACACCAAAGCAACAACTTCTCTGAATGACTTTAGCACATAAATGTGACATTTACACGTGGTTCAGGAACAAAACGTTTATTACAGCAGTAACCTACTGTAAATGTCTCCTTAAGGGCTGAACTCTACATTAAAGCCAAGATTACTTATAAATATGCATCTGACCGACCCTTTTTCACTTTTCCATGTCATTTAATAAATGTTCTTTTCCATAGGTATCTGCTATACCATATTTGACCTTGGATTCCGCTTTGATGTGGCATGGTAGGCAATATTGGATTCAAACATTATACTTATAACACATTTCTGCATAAGCATAAAATACACTGTACTAACTTAGGTTTTGGATCATGCAATGCAACAGTCCACTATTAGTCCATTAGAACTTGTCTTTTTAGCTAAATGAGCCAATCCTGAAAGTATTCCCTTACAGAAAAGTAGAAACAGAAAGTGTTAAGGTTACAAAACTGACTTTTCTTTGATTGCTCTATTGCAATAATACTATGCTAGTTCCTCATAACAAATACCAGTTTATGGCTGTTTAATATAGCGCAATGCTGTTGCAATTTATTGTTTTTGTTTTGTAGCTGTTTTAATTATATGCCAGTATAAAAGTCACATCAAAATGAATTGGTCTAAAACCAAGCATTATTTACAGTTTCTCTGCTTTTACACATGATTTTTTCTTTTAAATTATTGTCTTCATCATCTTATGTTTCTACTTCAGGTTCCTCACAGAGACTTCTCCTTTCATGTGGGCCAATCTTGGCATTGGCTTGGCCATCTCTCTGTCTGTTGTGGGAGCAGCCTGGTGAGTAGCTCACACAAAAAACTCTAAAGTTTAAATTGCTATTTTTGTATGTGTAAGTAAGACCGATGTGGTTGTATTTTTTTTTTTTTAAATAGTTTCCTCTTTCTTGAAACACTCTGGAAAGTATCATCATGTGGAAATGTGGAACTGGAAAATCTTAGATTTTGCAACATAGGAACACTTTTGAGCATCTTTTGGATATAGATTGGTTTCCTTTTAGTCTCTCAGGTTGTTGAGCTTAATAATAAGCTATAATGTCCGGTATAACTTAACACATTTGATGAGCCTCCTTTTTACATTTCCAACAATTGCCTTCAACAGCGGTCTCACAAAAAAAGGACTTTAAAGGAGCGCCAATTAAGCTTGACTGATCCATAGCCTCACGCCACAAAATAGCAATTGTAGTATAAATTAAATATTATAATATATCAGCTTTTAAAACTCCAATCTTGCACTGAATTGTTTGGCTTTGCTTTGCACTGCTGCTTTCAAAACCTTATTCCTACAAGAGAGAGAAAGAGAGCAGGGTGAGATAGGCCTGCTTCATGGCATGAAAAAGCCTGCAATTTTTGGTTTTTCCAATTCATGACACGTTTTCTTTTATTATTACTTTTTTTTTGTTAAAGTTTTCATAGACATAAGCATACAAAATGTCATATCAAAACATAAATTTACATTAATGCATAGTATAGAGAGAAAGACACACTGAAAAAACAAAACAAAAAACAAACAGAGATTGCAGTGATCAAACATCTCAAAGAAATGCACCCAAGTCACCATGTCCAAAAACGGAAGAAAAAAATAATAAATAAATAAAATATATAAATAAGACGCTACGAAATTATCTATGGTACATCGAAAGTGTGGTGTTCCTTTATGTAATTTAGAAAAGGACCCCATGTTTTATAAAATCTGGACGCTGAGCCCCTTATGACACACCTTATCTTCTCCATCTTAATGAAATACAAGATGTCTCTATTATTACTTTTTTAAATGAGTTCTGCAGAGAAGGGAGGCTGGCGTTGGTCTTGGTTTGGAATGAGAGAAAACAAGACAGAGCGACACGGCGAATATCACTCGTATATATTTTTTTTGGAAGACCTTAGTTAAGGCGGCAGGCGTGCGTTGCTTGGGCAGCCGCCTAAGCTGTAAAGTGCTGCGGGAAACCCTGGGATACTTAGATAACACAAAAAAAGTTGTAGGGCAAACATTTTCCTCCACTGTTATTCATCATTTCAGTCATGTTGTATGTGTGATTATTATCTGATTATTCTGTTTGTTTTCCAGGGGGATCTACATCACCGGCTCAAGCATCATTGGTGGTGGTGTCAAGGCCCCTCGAATTAAAACCAAGAATTTGGTCAGGTAGGTTAATTCAAGAACAAACACAGATATTTTGATTTCCGTAACTTCGATAGTAGGAAGTGCAACTTTAAACAAGGGAAGCTGCATAATCTGCTCAGTGCTTATAATACTTTAAGTAAAACCCATATCAGGAAATCCAATCCTATATCCTAATTCTATTGGCCATTGGCGTGACCAGTGACTGAGCATCGATAAGTGACTTTAGCCTAGCCAGTATATTAAGTCAGTTTAAAGTTGCTTGTGAGAACCATTTCCTATTTAAGAACTGAAATATTTCTAACACTTTGTTTCTCTTTTTTTTATACCTCCTTCTAGCATCATCTTCTGTGAAGCTGTAGCAATCTATGGGATCATCATGGCAATAGTAATCAGCAACATGGCAGAGGTAAGCATTACATGTTTTTCTTGTTCCTGATTAAGAACAATGGGCCTGTATCTATTTTGCTTCTATAGGGTATTTCAGATGGGAGCACTGTGCATGAAACGGCACAGCCTGAATTAAAGCGTTATACATATAGGACATTAAAAAGTGTAATATGATTTCAACAACAAAGCGAGGATGTTTTCTGTATGGCTCTAAAAAATAATCTCTTTCATCTTATAGAGCTTCAGCGGAACAACTCCTGAGACCATCGGGGCAAGGAACTACCAGGCTGGTAAGAGAACAGACATTAAGCTACTGAAAGCAACTCGTAAATGAAACATATTCTCTAAAAATGTTGGGTTTGGGCCGAATCTTTAACAATTTAGAGACCCCAAATTAATTTTACTCATCAAATATTGGGCTTAAAGATATCATGGTATTACTTATTAATAAAAAAGGCTTAACAATATTTTAAAAACATGCTTTTGCATTTATTATTTAATTAAATTAACTCTCTTTCCAAACCTGACAGGGATGTAGTTGAGAGAAGGATGTATGTTAATTATAAACCATTTTTTTTAAGAAGAAGAAACTATGCTATGAAATATTGTGGGATCTATTTATAATTGTGTTTGTTGTATAAAGTTACATTTCTATAGCACCTTTCATGAACCCAAGGTCACCGTAAATGTGTTTGAATGCATGTGTGTAGAGACTACAGGAGGAATAGCCAATGCTAATGCTAGTGCTCATGGCGAACATAGTAAAGCAAGAAAGCACTTATTCTTTGTTTCCAGTTTGCACAAAGGTTACTGATTCATTTATTTTCCGTCCCACCAGGTTACTCTATGTTCGGAGCCGGTCTGACTGTGGGATTCTCCAACCTCTTCTGTGGCATCTGTGTCGGCATCGTTGGCAGCGGAGCAGCACTGGCAGACGCCCAGAACGCCAGCCTCTTTGTGAAGATCCTCATTGTGGAAATCTTTGGCAGTGCAATTGGCCTGTTTGGTGTCATTGTAGCCATTCTGCAGGTGAATGAGTCAGGCGGCTGCTTCTTTTTACCACGCCTTCATTATCTGTCGTCTTTTCCTTAGCGGAGGAAGCTATCCACGGCTTGTGTTTGCAACAATAGGCTTTTGTTAATGTCCACGCTGCAGACCTCTGAGAAATGTCATTGTAAAGAAGATGATTATTCCCCCAAAAGTCTAACTGGATATATAATTATGTGGATGTTCCTTTTTTTAAATTGTAATAACTTTTCTTTTTTTCTTCCTCAGACATCGAAAGTAAAGATGGGTGACTAGAGGATGCATTCCCATGCTGAGAAGACGAAATGACACTGCTGGAAAATAAGATGGATTATTGTGTAAATACATCGTAAATTATTTAAATGTCTCTATTTGCCTGGTATTGTTTTTAACCATCATTTATGCAAGAGTGGTACATCCACAACCAACTGTCTTGTCTTGAGGGATACATCAATGTTGAAATAGGAAAAGGGAAGGAAAAAATCCTGAGATGCCAGTGTACCATGTGCATTTCTTGATATAAATGAATCCCTATATCCCTCCTTCAGTTCAGCTTGATGAGTAGTGCAAGCAGAATGTAAATGAATTGTAGGATTTGACATCTGTTTCCTAACATCAGCCTGTCTGTATAGACTTGACAGCTGTAAATACAACTTGCAGCCTTATTACATTAAAGTCGGGGCATTTTCACGACATCCTTTTTCTCGGACCACTCTGATGAATAATGAGTTAAAAACGACACCAGAGTATTTGAAAATATTTGTGTGTGTGTGTGCGTGTGTGTATGCTGGACATGTGATCTTCATTTTTCCTGTGAAGCATGAGGGTGTTTACCATTGTGTGTGTGTATTACTGTAGCCTGGTCTGTCTTGTTTTCTTTCTTTTTGGTTTTTGTAACTGTTCTTTGCTAATAATAAGCAAGTGGACATTGATCTACACAGTGGCCCAAATATAGTATTTGTCAGGTCTCTCACTGTAGAAGTGTCAGAGAACCTGAAGTTTCGAATTGTAGTACTGATCTGAAATCATTAGTATGGTCACTGAAGAATGCTCTTAGGGAGGCCGAATATAGTAAGATGACAGTGGCAGACATGCTCTAAATAAACATCCCGTCATTCAGTTCCCCAAAATGTTTTTTTTATTGAAATATCTTGTTTTGTCTTGTCTTAACATGTCTGTTCTAGTCCTACCCAAATTATACATAACATTCCTTAAAGAAGCTTAATGTGTTTGCAAATCTGAGTTTTGCTTGTGAGTAGAGTGCAATTTGAATGACAAAATAGGACCCTTGCTGCATCACAACAAAGCCATCTCTAAATCTGTCATCTAAATGTTCCTGTACAAAACGTACAGCTGTCCAGTGTTAAAGCTGTTTCCTATTGACAATTAAAGTTTCCTCTGCCTTTGACTGACCGAAGAATAAAGTTGATGTCGACAGAGTGCAACATGTTTGTATGGAAACACGTTGGGTAACACTGTTTTTCTTTATGCATTACTCCATTCGTATAGATGACAGACCATGGATTATTGGAAGTTGTCTCAAATCTTTCCTGTAATTTTCCTCCTCTGAATTTTGACATTGGTAAATTGGATTATCTTTAACATATCTTGGCCTGGCCTCCCAAAGGTGTCAAAGCAGAACAATTGTCTTTGCCCTGATGATAGATTTGTGATTAAAGAATAGCGTTCCTTTGGTAAACCAGGCCCTGTACCAAACCCCAGGCTTTCAGTGAGTGTAGTTGGTACCGTGTGTGCATTATGTTGATGTGATGGTGATCAGAAAATAAAGTCATTGTTTTTGACATTGTGTATAATAACAAAAGTACAGACCTCCCTTCTGGCTTCATAAATGTCACTGAGAAAATAAAATTGTCCAATCAAGATGTTTTGTTTCTGATTTGTATCTCGTGATTCTAATCAGCTCTATAACTTTAACCAAGTGTCCAGTATTCATTAACACTAAAATGTTAGCTGTAATGTTTACATGCCTCCACCAGATGGAGCAGAGAACCACAACATCTGTCCTGATTAATCTGCTGCTGTGTGCTGAAACTCATTTTAGAAAACAATTGAGCTCACCGCCCCTGTTATTATTCAACACAATATTCATTTGTTGATTTGCTGTTAACCTCGATTAACGTGTGACATTGAACAGACTAACATCAGTATATAATTACTCATTCTGAAAATGATCCATATGCCTCTTATCACAGCAATAAAGTGCCTATTTGTGAATTTCTTTTTTAAGATGCCAGATAATTCAGAACGGTTTATGGCGGGTCTTAGTGAAGGCAGATCAAAAATTAACTTAATTAACTAAAAGGGAAACAAAATGACATAGAAACCTTTACATATGGTTTTACACAAAAAACAAACAAAGCAAAACATATAAGGTTTATTATTTTGCGTATTGTTTTTATCTGGCATTATGTCTAACTCTCACATTTGCACAACATCCTTTAAAATATCTATAAATGTCCATTGTAGGCAAAACAAAACCCTTAATTGCATATTTTAACATTTTAACCATGCTACATCCAATATGAAATGCAATTAAAAATATACATTATTACTTTGAAGAGATTATATATATATATATGTGTGTGTTTTATGAGATCTTTCTTGTGGATTTCAGAGTAAAAGTAGGTTGTCAAAAATGACCAGCTTCCTTTCCATCATACTAGCAGAAATAAAAGCGAACGCATTCTGGTCCACCAGGGCTTCCGTAGACAGCAGGAGCCAGGGACCTGCCCGTTGCTTCAGACTGAGAGCATCCTTTTTCTTTGCTTTCTTACCATCCTCACCAAAACACAGCAAGATGACGGAAAATCATGAGCATAGCATATCTCCACTCCCCGGTTTGCGATAGAAATATCGTTACGGGTTAGCCGTTTATGGCTAGCGCAATGCTACACAAAATGAGGCTGTGTTCCTGATGAAGAACAGACATAATAGCCTGTCTGTGGAAACAAGAAGAATATAGTTCTCACTAGCATAGCGAGCTGGGCTGAGCCTCGAGCTTTTAGTGTTTCTTTTTTTTTTTACAAACACGTCTGAAAACAAAATGCTCATTGACAGTTTATTTTTTAATGTTTCTCTTCGGCTGATGTGGAGGAAATCAGTGGGTCTCCAGTAAAGAAGATGCACAGATAAAAGTGTTCGCTTGACAACATTAAGGTAGGTACTATATGTGCTTTCTGGGATGCATTGTTTCACTCGGCATCGCATCCACGCTTTTCCTTTGTTTCCTTTCACCCTGCATACATTTATCCTGCAATGTTATGTTTTTATTTAAGGTTTGACTATTATGTGAATATTCCAGCATGCACTGCCCACTATCCCCCTTTTGTTATCATTCACAGTTGCACGAACTAGCAGCATCTTTACACCCGCCATGCTAAGCTCCACTGCTCCCTGCACTGCTCCTCTACTGTAAACGAGCCAGCGTACAGATGCTGAGGGGAATATTCAGCCAATATCGGTTTAACTCAGAGCTTTCAGTACTCTTAAAATCCAATTTCCCTTCCCCTTTTCTCACCACATCTGTTTGCAATTGCTTCACAGTTTCTCACCAAATTAAAAGATGCAAAGTCTATGGACTACAGCATCTCTTGTCTTATTTTCTGGTCACAGCACACTATGAGCAAAGTGTGCACAGCCAGCGTTACACTGGGGAAATGAGGGAGAAGTAAAGGAGGAGGAGGAGGAGGGGTCTTCTTCATCATGAAGCTTAACCCAACCAGGCGTTTACACAGAAGCTCTGTACCTAAACCATAATCCAATCTGACATCGCTCTCATTTATGACACATCATCTCTTTAGGGCTATACAGGGCTATAGGAGTAAGTGGACTGGAGCTACCTCTCTTTGTGATGTAACTTAGTTGTCCAGTGCAGACTGGCCTCTGGTGTTTCATAGAGTTTGCCTTTTGATGCTGTATTGTACAAAATGTATATCATGTTACATTAAGGCCATGTTTTATGTTTTGGACAGAACTTTTTTTGACCCTTTCATTTAAATTCACTTCGATGACAATGTGTGTACTCATATTTATTGTCTATAAATACAGCAATAGAGATTTTATCTGCTGAATAATCATTTAAATTCATTTAATGACTACCATATTTTAATTTTGGGCATCTCATTCACATGAAGTCTGAGGAAAGTTTCCCACTTAACTAACAATCTCAATTCGAGGACCAGTTTCTGGTTTCTCTTGAGCTGGCTTTGTTTTTTCAATTTCCAAGTTTCACACAGTCTAAGTAGACAACTTCAGTTTTGCAGATATCTCAGTGCAGTTAAACTCATGATGATATTACAGAAACATGTTTTGGCCATTTGCTGAGAAAACCTGTGGCTTGACTCGAGGATTATCAGAGAGCAGAAGCAGGTTTGTTTGTTTTTTATTTATTATTTTTTTCGGTTTCTGATTAAATATTTGTGTTGATGGAATTGAAATTGCAATATAATTAGGGATATTTGAGGGATTTGTCCTTTTTCATGATTATTTTCATTTTAATTGAACATTAAAATGATTCTAGTGTGATTTTGAGGGACTGTACCAAACCAAGATATGCCCTTCAATAAACATTGTGCCTCCTTCTTTTTCTGCAGTGCTTAAGGCAATATTGTTAGGAATTGGATAAGACTTCAATATTGCTTATCCCCAGTTTAATATATTTTATATTACTTAATTTACTCTTAAATCTTATTAGGGTGGAACTGTATATTAGCATCCTTAAAAACTGTTAGCAACATTAGCGTTGTCAGCTAAGTCATCCGGCAGCTACTCAGTGTAAATATTTAGTAGCATCCAAAAGTATCAGCTTGTGGAGTGAACCTGTTTTCATTTAGAGATCAGAGAAACACAGGGAAGGTGACTGAGGGGTTATTTTTTTTTTAAACAATTATAACAAAAAACCTTGGACAGCCTTTACAAATTGTTTGTTCAGCTGAAAATTCCTCCTGTGGTCTGTAGCTTGTTTGGCTGGAGTGTTTTGGGATCAGCGCTGTGTGAATACTATGATTAGTGCTGTTAGAGTAAAAAGGCAGGTTTCCCATGGTATTCCTCGGGTTCATATATTCTCCTTACCTCGCCGGTCTTATTAGTAATGTGCTGTCATGGGAACTATCCATCTTTGCCCTGAGTAATTGAAGGTGAAAGTTCATAGAGGGACACCCGTGTGTATTTGGTTGTCTACATTTGTTCCTTTTTTAGTATAGACTCTAAAGTTCATGACCACCATATAGTATTCTATTGTATTCTACTTACTAGGGTAATGAGATAACTGTTTTCATTGTTGTGCATTCGTCGATAAATTCCTAGCATAACTCCATTCAGTTTTAACCTAAAACAGGACTATTCCACTGAGCCCTTTCTGTACCTCAGGAAGGCTTAAGGTGCTGATCATTAACAACAATGCCACTGGTTTAGAATCTGGCCACACGCCATTGTTGCGTCTCTCTTCTGCCTAGTTTTCTACCCTTTCTCCACTATCACAAATAATAAATGGCACAAAATGCGCTCCATCCCCATAGGTGGGCTGTGCTGTTTTAAAGTGCACTGACATTTTTGGAAAATGGTTGACAAGCTGTGATCACAAGGAAGTTACTCCTTCTGGCCAAGCTATAATCCCACGTGTCAACCCCTGTGAAACAACGATTTAACGGTTTTTATGCTTTAGTTTTATCATTATCGAACAAATAAAATACAACCCGTTTATTAGTCAGCTTTAGAGGTTGCGGCAGACTGATTTTGTTGCTTTCTGAACAAAGCCAGGCTAGCTGTTTTCTCCTTGTCCTATCTTTGTGCCAAGCTGAGCTAACCAGCCGCTGGCTCTAGCTTCATATTTAATGGACTGACATGAGAGATGTATTGATCTTCTCATTTACTTCCCTAAGAAAGCCAATATGCCCAATATCTCAAACTGCTCCTTCATTCAAGACATTAGAGTTGTCTTAAAGTAGACAAAGACAATTCCTTTCCAGGCAAAGGAACAAATTGTAAAGCCTAATCAACGTTCTGTGATCACTTATCGGGTACATATCAAATGTTAATTGCTGGTGTAAACAGAGTTTTAGTAGCTCAATAGTAGGAAAGTCAATTATTCTTCAGGCCGGTTAAATTCCCTATGTTTTAAATTATAAAAGCAAAGGAGCTTTTCCCCTTTGTCTCACTCTTTTAGGCTCATCTTCACTTGACCCTTCAATCTACATTTCTATTTCACACATAGATAATTTTATTTCTTGCTTATTTAGAATACATACTGCTTTCCAAAGCCCCGCTATTAACTAAATAGAGTTACAAAAACATAACATCCGAGGACTTGGGTAGATTAAACCAAGAGCCATTGAAAGCGTCATTGTACAGTAGCGGCCTTAAGCCTAATGTCCCACTGATGTTTTAAGCTAAAAAAAAAAGACCCTCATTTAAATAAACTGTCTTTAAAACTCCTAACCAAATCCTCATCTCGCTCTTTCTACCCACAATCCTTCTCCCAGTGAAGCCTTCCTTCTGCTGAAGCACATCATTTATTTCTTTGCTCCGTTGCCAAATGAGCAGCTGGATCAGAGAGCGAGAGAGGGAGCGAGACATTGAGGAATAAGAGAGAGAGTTGACGATGTTTCCACTGTAGTCTCTCGAGTGTGGCTACCGACGGGACTTTGTTGTATTTGCTTAATGGAGAATTCCTTGAAAGACATTAAAGGGGCCCTATTATGCTTTTTGGGGTTTCCCTTTCTTATAGTGTTTTATAGATTTTTGCAGGATGTAAAAGGTCTGCAAAGGCTTGAATACCAAAGGTCCCGCCAGAGGGAGTTTCTCTCCCTCACACTCCCCCCGTGCTTGAAACGCCTCCATTAGACTACTTTGTTTACTTCCGTAACATAGTGACATGTCAGATTCACGCTTGTATTGGCTAGTTCTCAAATGCTATGTACATGATACTCTTAGCGGCGGGACATCTCTGAGTGGTTGACCCATCACAACAACACTGGCCAGCTAACCAATCAGAGCAGACTGGGCTTTGGTTTCAGACAGAGGGTTAAAAGAGGCAGGCTGTTTGAGAAAATAAAGACCTTCTTGAACATTAAAGCATGTAAATAAATCACAGTAGAGTCACTGAATACAAATTTCAACCTGAAAATGAGTAAAATAGGGCCCCTTTAAGCACCAGCCCTAACGTGATAATACTTTTTCTAGCGTCAGGCTTGCCATCATGAACCTCTCCACTCTGTAAAGTTTGATTGATTTCATCCCTCACTCCTCAATTTTGCCTGGATAAACAAGTTCCAAGAACAAACTCGCAAGAGAGTGGAAGCTTTAAAACAAAGCAGGGTTTACTTGTTCTTCGATAAAAGAAAGCAGAAACCAGGCAAAGAGGAAATGTTATATCAAGACTTTTAAACAGTCCAGCCTTCTTCAGATCACAGACAGCTGAGAGCCAATTTAATATCCGCATGGGCAGAGCTGAGCAGAGAAGGGTTGAGCTCGGAGAACACTCAAGTTTTGTTCTGATTAGCTCGGCTTTTTACTCTCTTTTGCCCTGCCTCGCTCCACTCAGGTCTTTTCATCTTTCCTTTCCTTTTTTCTGCTTTGTTCTGTTTTTAGCTTGATGTCTTTGTTGCGTCAGTAAAATACGTGTGGGTACTTTATGTCCACTGGCTTCATACATGAAAAGTAACTTTTAAGTGAAACTAGTCCACTGGATTATACCCAATTACCTGCAAAACATATGCCAGTCACATCAGCCTCACTTGCACTTTATATTTGCCAAACTAAGATAGTTAAAAAGGTCAAATGTATACTTGCTTAAGATCAGCATTTTAGTGCAATCATTTGTCGTTCCTGAAATATAATGTATTTCCTGAAAGGGGTGCACATGTTTGCTTAAAATCAGGACAATGACTCTTGGCCTACAGAGTTTAAAGTGAAATATACTTATTGAATATGTCTATAGGGGAGTGAATAATTCATTTCAAAGGCTTTAAATTGATTATCCAAAACCATAACAATCAACATTGTTGTTGGAGTTGGCGGTTAAACAGTTTTAACAGACGTTAGACAGACAACAGCTTGGAGTTTGATTCTGTATTTTGGCCGAACTCACGGATGTTAATTTGGTACGGATGATTACATTTGCCAGCAGTTATCATTGCAGCTGGTGACATTAACAAACATCCGCTAGGTAAACTAAATCCAAATATGATAAGAAAGATAAGAATGGATGGATGGATATATTGATAGATATATTTAGGATGGATTGATAGAAGGATAGATAGAAAGCTAGATGAGTAGGGATGCATTGGTCGTCCTCTCCTATGTGTGTTTGCAAGCAGAGGATGGTAGTGAGGAAGGGTGGAGGTCAGAGCCATTCTTATTTACCACTCTCCTCCTGGCTTCACTTCCTTTATTTCCACTATTTATTTGCTCTTGACTCTCCCTCTCTCTGTCAGCTGCAGATATTCTCTTTGCCGTTTTATCTGTGGTTCACATTCAGTAAAAAAAAAAATAGTCCTATATATTGTATTGGCATCAACATACATCAATATGTCTGTGTCTGTTTGAGGGTGTGTTTATGTCTTTTTAATTATTGATTTATTTGTTATCAGTTTATGTATTTTTATATCTTAGGTTGCCTTTTAAGATCTGGCTAGGGACAATAGATGGAAATTAGTATAGCAGCTAACTCTGGCTTATTTACAGCAATTTGTCTGTTAATCAATGAGCACTGTCCCTACCAACTAAATAAATAAATACATAGAAGCACACAAACCAAGGAGCCCTGTCAGTAAGCACAGGTCAATGTAAACGTTGTGTCTCCTTCAGGCAGGACAAACACATGATCTAGAAGTACACCGCCTCTCACGGCAATAGTTTGTTGTCGATCATGTAATCTACACTTTAGCCTTGAGTTATCAGACTCGTCTCTCAGGACAAATTAGAGGTTATCATGGGCAACTTTCTGCTGCAGGCTCAGGCTTCCGTACGGTTTCTTTTGTAGCTTCTCTGAAGCAGATTAACATGTAGAAAGTAGGGTTGCATGATACAGTATGAGGAAAAATGTGTTACGCAATAACAGTGCTGCATATAAAAAACATGTTCATGTAAATATATGTTACTTTTCATATTTATACATATTAAAGTGAACTAAATTCTGACTATGCTGCTTTAAGTACTGCTAAAATAAAGGGAACTGTTTCCGAAATGAATTTTGTTAAATAAATTGAACATTGAACTAAGCACAAAAGACTTTAATTAATAATGACAGTTACATTTTAAAGTGCTGATTTCAGAATCTGGCTTATTTTGTCAGACCAACAGTTCAAAACCCAAAGTTATTTAATTTATAATGACTTTAAAGCTTGACGTTGTTTTCTGTAAGAATGAGCGACAACTCGCTGAACTGCTGTATCCAGACAGTTAATGAACACTGAAGGTCAATGTTGAAAGTGGGCTGATTCATTCATGACACGCCACCATGTGTCTCCACATCAGCAAGACTGAAGCTCGCGTGCTGGAAAATATAAACTCACTCCAATGCTTTTAAACTCAGCAGCTATGTGTTGTATGTATGCTCACATGTATTAGGCCCTATTAGTCCTAATATAGTTAATAGTGGGCTGTTATGGGTTTATTGTGTGATGATACACAGCTACAGCATATTTTACTGATGCATCTGAGATCAGACAACAAAAAATGTCACTATATATTCATTTCAAATGTATTGACTCCCTTATTAATTTCTTTATTAATTGATAGAGCATGGTTTCTAAATTATATTAAAAAAAAGCTTTCGCTTTATTATTTTTTCTGAATAACAATCCTAAACACGTCGGTCAATATAGAAAATAGTCAATCCATTAAAGTTGTTGGCAATTTTGCTATAAAAATAAAAGTTAAATGCTTTATCACATATCATTTAATTGTTTTCAACTAATTGATTAATTGATTAGTAATGCAGCTCTTTTTTAAAGATGGTAAATGTGGGGGAAAGATTATTTATGTGACTGATATGCTTAAAATATCTAGTTGGCCTCAGTAAAAGATAAGATTGTATTTTGTGTCCGGGCTGAAAATCAGACAATTGTACAGTATGACAGTAGGTCATTTTCCAAACCTTTAGCACAATGTGCTGTATCGTTACCATCATGCCCTGCTTCTTAGTGACATGACCCAGATCCTTGGGGATGACAGTGTGGAGTGTGCTCTGTCTTTGCCTCTGGGCCTCCATCCTTCCTGTCCCCCCGCTGATATCACTCAGTGGGCGGATGTACATCCACAGTACAGAGCTGGCTACTCTATAGATTGATTTGTAGTGTTGAACAATTATGTTTTATAGACTTAAGATGAACTGCAGACCCTCTGAATACGATTCAAAATAGTGTCATTTCATGAGACATGCTTTTACAGTTGTTGACCTCTTTGTGTACAGTGAATGTAGATGTATCTCATTTTCCTATCGGATTAGATGCACACTGTTGAAGCTGGTAGTGCAGCCAAAGATAACTTCTGTCCGTCCGACTGTGCACTGCGCATTGCCCTGTGTTTGTAGGCGGATGAACTTGCCTACAGCAAGATGTGCTGGAGCCATGAGAGAGCTCCGAGGCTCCACACTATCAAGTGTAGCATGGGTAATGCATTTTTGATAAGACTGAGAGGGCTGGGTTGTAGGTTAAAACGCATGGGGCCAGAGGCTCAAAGGACGGAGAGAGAGAGTAGAAGGGAAAGTAGAGATGAGAGCGATAGAGAGAGAGTTGCTCTGCCTGTGATGAACAGTAAGACTTGTTTATCATACCAAAACTTTCAGTCTTTTTAAACTTTTAAGCCCCTTTAGGCTTTTGGGTGAGGGTAAGAAATATTGCAAAATGGTGTTAAATGTGTCCTTGTTTATTTTGACATGCAGAATATAGTGAGGAAAAAAAGTAGTATTTCTGGCCACCTGGAAATATTCGAGTCCAATACTTATACTGTTTGGTATGTACAGCAGACTTTATAATTATTATTACAAACTGCAGCTTTCTTTTTTTCTTCATACTCAAAACTGAATTGGCCTTTTGTATACACTTCCACAGTAAGTGGTATGTTTTATTTTCAAAAGCTGTTGGTGACAAACTTTCTTCTCATTTAAATTGCCAATTATAACCTACCTTGGCAGGACTTTTTGAGTTTTGTTTCTCCCAAAGTCAGAACTGAAATATGAATGAAACTATCTTCAGACTGATCTTAAGCTTCAGAAATATCCCGATTCAAAACTATTGTAAAAGCTATTGAATCAGCACTGTTTGTGTGAAGATGTTTTATCTGATCATTAATGCTCATCAAATTCTGCAGTCTGAAAACTGTTAGTTTTACAGAGGGGGGTTATGAGCGGGACAATTTCCTTGTGGCTGAGCAGTTGCCAGGCAACCAGAGTAGACTCCAGGAAGTGGCTGTGCCCGGCCGTCTCTGGCTTCATATTTAACAGACAGAGTGGTATCGATCTCCTCATCTAACTCTCGGCAAGCAAAAAATCTAATTTCCTGAAATGTCAAAAATATTCCTTTAAGCTTTGAAGATCTGAAAGGGGGAACTTCAGAGTCTGTGATAATTCTCTGTAGGTTTATCGACTGAAGAGCAATAGGGGTCAGAAGTAGCCGTCAAAGCTGGAAGACAAAACACATCTTCACAACAGGATGAAAGGGGGTGTCAGTTATCTGTTGTCTTCCACATCCGTTAGTAAATATGAATATATAAAATAAACTAAACAAGCCTTGTAGCCTGAAGGCTCGGCTGAAAACATATGCTTCCAAAAACACTGGGATTGACACCGTGTGTGTCTGTGAGTAGCTGCTGGGAAAGACAGCCTTCTGCTCTGTTGCATTAAACCTTATTATAAATGATCAATGATGAGAATGACAGGAACAACAAGGCATGTTGACCGTCTCATATTCTTAGTATATTTCACAAGCTTTCGTATCTTAGGTAGAAATACAGTTTGTGGAGGAGTCGACCTGAGGCAAAACAACTGTATTACTTTACATTCAAACAGTTATACGTTCATCTTTGCAGCTTTTTGCAGCACATTTCCACTCCAATCATGTCATCGTTCTTTGATCTTCTGCCATGTGCCTCTTCAGGTCGACATTAAAGTACTGTATGTCCATGTGCTGAGGTGACCTGAATGACGCTGATGTCCTTACAGCTCCAGTGTTGCTCTTCTGTACTTGATCCTGAAAGTAAACCCTTGCTGAAATTGTTATAAGGTTACATTTCTGTTTATATCCTCAGCGTGAATGTGTGTTGGATGGGTTGTTGAGGTGTTACCTGTGAAGTGGGACTCACTTGGTAGGAAGGTTGCCTAACACAATTAGAGGTGAGAGAAACGCTGAGCGAAGAGGTGGAATTTGTGTTAAGAAAAGAACACCAGATATGTTTTTCAGTGTTATTAGGAGAACATTGAACTTATCTCCAAGTGCAAACAAATATGATATGAAACAATATCATATGCCAGTTTAAAGGGGCCCTTTTTTGCTCATTTTCAGGTTTATATTAGTATTTGGTGACATGTTTACATGCTTTACTGTTCAAAAAATGCTTTGTTTTTCTCACACTGACTGTGCTGCAGCAACTCTTTTCACCCTCTGTCTGAAACCAGAGCCCAGTCTGCTCTGATTGGTTAGCCCACCATCTCTGTTGTGATTGGTCAACGACCTAGGAAAGTGCCCGCAGGAAAAGGAAAACCCTACATGTAGAATATGGCTCCTTTAACACAATCAGTTACATGTATATAAACTTACAAAATGCAATTGAGAAAAACTATTTTACAATTATATTTCTGTGCTCATCCATTCATTGTACCCTAAAGCTGTTTACTGACGTTTCCTCTGAGAATGTGAAGCACTGCTGCATGTTTAGTATTTGAGCCTTGCTTCAACTGAAAGGGGGCACCGCACAGAAATAATTGTAAATGTGCACTTAAAGATAACTTGCCGTCGCTCACTGAAACTCAATGAACTGTAGACTGACGCTGGACCACACCCGTGACTCTGGACCCTTTTAAAAATCCCCAGGCTTACTTTTGACCTTTTGACCCTGCTTATACTGAAGCTTGCGCTGAAACCCACCCACACATATTTCAGTGGAGTTGACAGTTAAGGATAAAATAATTAATCTGACTGTGTATATCAGAAAATACTGCTCATCATCTCAATGTTTCGAGGTGTTCCTTCACATTAAAAGCCCAACAGTTTAGCCATATTCCATGTCTCCTTCCAGCATATGCTTGCTCTAGACTTGATGAATTATGTACCCTCTCAAATTACCAATCTGGCCATCCGTCTGGCAACCAATACATTTTTTAAGATACAGATGTTGTAGACATTCTGCAAGCCTTAGTTTGCACTTCATGTGAATGTGCTTTTTGATATGTGTGAGTGTTAATTCTGAAAGTGAGGCGTCCATTATAATTATGTGACAAGAGCAGGAATTATTAAAGAAGTACAGTATCTTAAAGAGTTCCTTTTAAAGCCTGCAAATGTTCCTGTACACGAAGAAGTGTTTTAGCCTATATACTGGAGCTCAACGCTTCGATTTGACTGACTGCACTTTGTGATAGATTGATGTGAACACGCATATACTGTCAGTGAATCATGTAAATGTGTCGTAGACCTCTAGTTAATACAACATACATGTTCTTGGGTTTTTTCTGAAGCATTTAGTGCTAAAATGACATAGAATTCCACTTAGGTTGGGAATTTATCTACTGTGTGGTGTTATTCGAGTCTGTGGGAGTCACATCTGTATATGTACAAAGCAGGGTATGAAACCTCAGTACTCCAACTAAACCCTGTGGTGTTGTTAAAATGTAAATGTCAGGGCTGCACCTTGTAGGATGAGCTCAGCAACAAAAAAAAAACACTCAGACCATTTTTTATCCCTTTCGTAAGAGTTATCATGAATGAACATTGCAGTTAAGTTGCATATCAAGACCCTATACTAAATGGTAACAACAATAACAATTTGTTTTATGATACAAAAAAAGAGACAATATTCAGATTTTACAATTTTATATTGGGTTTCTGAACATTTCACAAGAAAAGGTAAATAAAGTTCAAATCTCAGTCCTTTGGCAGGGTTAGGGTTGGGCAAGTACATTGCAGTGTCAAGGTAACCTTTTAAAAAAAAAGTACTATACTTGTGCATGCTGTTACAGCTTATGGCAATCATCTTGAACTGACATACCGTGAACCTCAAACACCATTGTTTCCGCCTTCACGTGCAAATCTTGAATATGCATATCACAGCGGTAAAACGGGCGAATTACAACAATCTCTGTGTGTGACGTAACACACAGTAGTCCAGCCCCAACATTTGCTTACACCAGCTGCTGGAAACACTAACGCTAACACTTACCACTCCGTAACGCTGCTCTTCAATCTCCAAACGACGGGCTGTTCTTCAAATTCATCGGTTCCCTCCTCCGATAAAGGCTCAAACATGTAAGGTTGGATGTCAATATCCTCCATGGTTCATCTCTCACAGTTTCAAGAACTTCACTTACTTCTGTGGGCTCTGAGGCAGCCATGGATTGCTCCTTGTAAACCAGCCAATCAGAGCAGAACTCGTCATAATTATTTAAATGAGCCCCCAAATAAGGCAATTCAGCTTGTTTCATTCTAGGACCAAATCATTTTTGCGTCTTACTGCATTTCCCCTTCTCACTGTGTCTTAATGTTTCGGCATGAATGTTTTCTAAGTTGTGATGGAGCTGACATTTTACCAATGGAAAGCAAGAACTTTACATTTATACTGTATTTGAAAATGGGCACCAGTCCAAATTGAAATCATGACTTCAAAGAAGAAATTTGTCTTGTATTCTGTCAAGAACTGAGGAGTGAGATGATCACAGAAGCAAATTAAAAGAGAGTAACATTAACATTAAAATATATCCTCATTGCATTTGCAAAAATGAAATAGAAATGACAGTCTGTCATCTTAAATTCTGGTTGAAGAGATGCTTCTAACACTGTTCTCTTTTATTTTGTATCCAGTGAAAACTTACCCAAAACATCATCCACTTCAAGATTTTCTGAAGAGTTTATAGAGAGAGTGTATCCAGCTCTAAAGCGGTTAGCTGCTAGCCGCCGCCTCAGCCGCCTCACATATTGAAATCCATGACTCTGACCGATGTCATTTATTGGCCCTTAAAGTTTTCATGTGCATCGTTTGAATTCAGGTTTAATTAATTTGAAATAGCTTTTTTAAATTGGTAATAAATGCTCACCTTGTTGAGGTGTAGCTCACAGCTCTTGATCCCACCAGCTCATTTTGTCTACATCCTCAAAATCTCCCTTGCTCTATTGTAATTAATAATTCACAGCCCATTGACCAGTGTGTTAGCACGGTTGTTAAGCACTGTGACAGAGGCTGACATTTCTGGGCCTCACATAGTAATAGCAGCAACACTGAAATCTTTACAAATGACAAAGCTTTGGGGAATACCTCTTGTTTAAGGCATGACCCAGCATTGTCCTTAAATGTATTTAAGTTGTACCTTTTACGCTTTCTTTTCTCGCTAGATTCTTGTTTTGTTTATAATGTCTCTTTGATTTTCTCTAACCCTTTTCCTGTGTTGTATTTTAGACTATCTAGTCTTTGTTCTGCTCATTTAAAAACCGTGTTGAAATATAATAGAGATTGAAAAGGGCGGTTTCATTCTGCTTCACATATTTTCATTAAATTCTCTGTGGGTTCCTTGGCGGACATGATAGGATTTGGCAATGTTATGAAATATATTACTGTTGTTAAAAAGGGATTTCCAGGGATGCTTAAATGAACTGGTTACATAATGGATCTGTATCACTCGGTGACCATCTATGTCTTTTATTTTCTCTCTTCTTGGTATTTTCTCTCCATGACATCATTGAGCTGTCCGACAGAGAGACAGGAAATAACCACAAGAAAGAACAGACAAAAGATTTCCAATTTATTGCTTTTTGATTTAGTCTGCTGACCTTTCCATAGACAAAAAATGTGATAGAACTTTTTGAATTGAGACAATTCAGTCGAGAAAAATGTCTGCAAACAAAGAAGCAGAGGTGGGTATGGATTAAGTGTTTAAGGGCTTCGTCTTAATAACTCACATCAGAGAAAAGCACTGACTTGTGGTTTTAACATTGATCTCGAATAAGTCCTGAGCAGCTGAAAAGTAGGATGTCAATTGCTGCAGATTTTAAGCAGTGCTGGGCTGCACTGTCACATGGTTTAACACCTGTTGGGCACTGAGGGCCACTCGCTTGACTCTGAGCTCTGTAGTTGAAGCAGAAAATGGGGCAAGACTTTTCTGTCTGTCTGACTGAGTATCTATCTTACTGCCTCTCTACATGTCATGATTTCCCCCCCTGATATATTACATGCCAGCCTGTTTATTCACTGAAGATTAGCCTGACTGGGGAATAAATCCTGACCTGCACAAGCATTACGGTGAGACTGATGCCCGGTCAGAAGAAATCCATCTCATTAAAGTGCAAGTTTCACATGCAGCCAACTTTCTGGAGAAGGCAGCGGCCAAAAGCCTTTTATATACAATATAGAAGTTGGAGAAAAAATCCCACATTTTGAGTAACATGTTCATACTATAGCTAAATAAATACTTGGTTTGATTAAACAAAATAAACCATATTCTATTAATAAAACCAGCTGTGAAAGTGTCTAGACTTTCTTTATACTCACCCAGTGAGTCATTTTTTCAAGGCTTTGATGATGAATGCAAAAATCTGAGAATACAATAAAAAAAATGTAATTAAAGAACTGTCTGGAATGACTGTAAGAAAATGAGATGGATACCACTAGGGACATTTTGAGCTGACAGATGCATTAGACATCATTATTTTCCAGCATTAATATATTAACATTCTTCACTACATGTATTTATTTTTTCTCTCAACTCCTTCTCCTTTAACCTCATCTTCCTATTTTCTGTCATTGATTGGAAAAGTCATAAAGCTACAACAAGCAGCGCCTGTGGGAAAGCTTTAAGTGCCCCCCGTTTCTCTCCTTTGCTCATATGTTCACTGTATTGTGTATTCCCACTTGCTGTCTCATTCCATCGTAAATGCTTTTTAAACCACTTGACTGGAAAATTGACTTGGCATGTCAATTTGGCTGAACAGCCCCAGTCAGAGCTGTTTATTTGTCAGTGTCTGTAGAGGCTTTTGTTCTGATCCGGTTTCTTTCAAATTCTCATCATGTTTACGAGTGCACTTCCAAATGGTTAATGGACTGCATTTATATTTCTCTTCTCCAATCTTTGCGACCCCTTATGAAGTGTTTTTATTCATACAAGTCAGCATTCACACCAATCATGAGAGGCCAATGCTGTCAGGGAAACTAACATTCATTCACACCTGCACACCATTGGCCATGCCATCAGGAGCAATTTGGGGGATAGGTATCTTGCTCAAGGACACATCGACATGTTGGCTGCAGGGGCTGGATTTAGAACCACCCACTTTTGGATTGGAGGACAGCCATCTCCTCCCTAAACCACAGTCACCGTAATCTATTGTTCTTCAACCAGAATAATCAGACCAAGGTGAATTAATGCTCTCAAAATGCCAGAAGAAGATCAATGATTGGATCTATACAGCAAATAATGCAGCAGGTCGCTGTAATCAGTGAAAATCTCCAACTTCACCTGCATTGGTTGAACTGCAAACTGCTATCCTTATTCGTTAATCATTTGATGAATTAGTTTATTTAAATTTAATTAAACATTTCACCCTAATTCATTCTTCCCTTTGTCTTTTATTTCCCTTCAGGTGCCTGAACGTTCCTGATTCGAGACTTTTGGAGATCACCAACTAACAAACTCAGAAGAGGACCTCTGGACTGAACTTCAACAAAGCCTCCTCTTTGCACTGATGAATGTTTCTTCATCAGTGCAAAGCTTCTACTGCGGCATCACTTAGATCGTTTATCAATTGGAAGTTTTAAGCTTTAGTCGGTGGAGTAATTGGACTAGCTTTTAACATTGGGATACAACATGGCTGCCGTAGCAACTTCACACTGGGGTAGTGACTAACCCAGCATATGATCACAAGATTTCTCTGAAATCGGGGGTCTTGTGTCTCAGATATTACTGAACTTGTCATTAGCATTGATATGCTATATCTATATCTAATACGCAAGTGAACCAATTCCTTGATAATCACTCAGGGATTGGTTCTGATTGAACATTCAGTGCGTTTGTCATGCAGGGGATCTGGGGACGTTCTAGAAACAAGCTGGCAACCCAGATTTTTTGTATAGCTGACTCTTTCCTGCTCATTAATGTCCCCATGACCCCTGCAGAAGTCAGATAAACGGGTATCAGCTTACCACATGTCTTCATCAGATATCTAATAGCAGCCATTGAAATGAGCTCATGTCTGTAGCCGCGCCGCGCCAGCGTTGTCGAGGCTGGCGGTCCTCTTCCTCGGCCATGACCCGGCTGATGTTGGGCCGGACTCTGGAGCGCATCTGTAAAGGTGTCCTGCTGCTCTGCCTGCTCCACTTCCTCATCATGATGATATTGTACTTTGACGTCTACACGCAGCGCTTCGACCTCTTCAGCCGCTTCAACAACGGCCGCAACGGTTCCAGGAATAACGCAAGTGGAGCAGCAGGAAGCGGACACCATTATTACTATTACAATCTTTCCAGGCCTAACGCCACATTAGCCAGCTACCTGGCCCCAGGGGAGCAGCTGGTGCCCACTGTGCAGCCTGAGACCAATCAGACGCCTTCCCCAAAGCCTCTGCCGCCGTGTCCTGAGATCCCTCCCGGCCTCGGTGAGTAATATGTCACATAATACGCCTCTGCTTTCTCAACCATTTCCAAGTGCTATTAAGAAACAGACTTACCTTATTTGTGATTGCAAGATGTGTTTAATGTCTAGATCCTCTCAATCGTGTTATTGGAAAAACTTAGGGTTATTTTCACGCCCAAAGTAACATAGATAATAGCTGGCTAGATTAGCTGCAGTTCTGGTGATGTGAGTATTTACACTATGTGTGCTCCTGCCACAGGTTACTGAACTGTGGTGACACTATTTTATTTCTATTCTGTTATTTCTTTGAGTATTTTTATTGGTTTAATTTGTTTTATGTCCTGTATATATTATGTTGCATGGTTGGAGGAGACTGGGACTTAAAGGTCCCCTATTATGCAAAACGCACTTTTTGCTGCCTTTCATACATAAATATGTGTCCCTGGTGTGTAAGGAGACTCAAAAGGTGTCAGAAAATACAACCCTCTCTCTTTTCTTCCTGACCCACATCTCTAAAAACAGTGTTACAAATGAGTTTATCCACATTTGCTGCCGATATGAGGGCTGGCTTTACATTGAATTCCTGACAACGTCCCACCCACGTGACACGTCCCAACCTATCGTCCGCAATATACATTCGCGAGCTATATCACCTCCGCGGCACCTCTGTGCCTCTGTGCAGGACGTCTGCAGGAGGGACTTAGAGTTGTTGTATATATATATATATATATATTGTATACTATGCTCAAAAGGGGCGTGGCCAGATTCAGCTCATTTGCATGAAAGGGAAAGTCACAGAATCAGCACTTTGAAAACGGGGCTGAAACAGAGGGATAGCGGACATGCTAAAATGCATGATCAGTTTGTTATTTTGAGCAAAACACGTCAGAGACATGTTTTTTTTATATGTTTGAGACCTATAGTATATGCCATAAAAGAGCATAATAGGAGACCTTTAAGTTTTTCATTGCCATATCTACACTGTAACTACTGTGAATATGACAATAAAGCCTTTCAATATTTGAATCCAGGTTAGTCCCACTCTGGCTTTTGACTCTTTTGGGTTGTGTTGGTTGGCGAGGCCTTCTCTCTGGTTATGAAAGGAGTTGATGGAGCAGTCTGTCCATTTTAGAGTTTCCAGTCTATCCTTGTCATGGAATGCTTATTATGCAGCAGCCTGCAGAAATCATGCCAATGTCATGTTGAAACAAAATGTCAGGGGCAAATGTCAAGCCGTGCTGAAACTGAAAAGTGGACACTCTATTAAAGTGGATGTCTACAGTCCTATGCTGTATGGGATAACATGTATGTGTGTGTCTTTCAACTGTTGCAAGTCATGAAAATAAAGATTTCAATCTTGCTTTCTGCATTTTGCTGGATCCAAATATGTTGTAGTTGAAGTTGTTCCGATCCAAAGGAAACAAACACAGGTTTCCCCCTCTGTAAAAAGCTTTGAGTTGACCTCTTATAACATTTGTAAACTTATATTCTAGCTTCGGTTGTCATATAGAAGTGTTGGTATGCGTTAGTAAGCATGAAATGTAGCTTTTCTGGGTTTCACCTCTTTCTTTCTTGCTTAATCATCTTTCTGATGACCCATTTGTGTATCAATTTGGCTTGTTGTATTTGTTGTTATTGCCTGTACACCGTGTGTCCTATAACAGAGGAACTGCAGTGCATTGATTAGTGTAATAATGAATAGGAGAGATGAGACCTTGATCGTGGCCCGAATCTGGGGCTTTTTTATTTTATATCCAGTAAATAAATGCATCTCCAGTCTAATTCCAATTAGCGAGAGAGCAAGTGTAGCCGTAATTTTGTTTTTCCGGGTCAGCCCGCAACATAAAATGGATTTAATGTCAACGATTTACACTGTGGTATTTCAACCTTATAGACTCACAGCAGGTCTATTAGCAGAGATTCATGCAGCACACACAGCAATACACACAGTACACACTGCAGTACACACCACACACACACACACACACACACACACACACACACACACACACACACACACACACACACACACACACACACACACAGTAGCACACACAGCAGCACACATCCAAACCAGAGCTATTAGAATATTTCTTTTGTGCTTTCATTTTCTTAAAAAAGCTCCTTTTTAAGTGGAAATAATGAGCTTAATTAAGATGCTCAGAGCTGCAGGCATCTTGTGTTAACAAAAGTTTTTTTATATATATATTTTCAGTGTTTTACAGCGTGTAGGATATTTCAGTTGTGGAACTTAAAGTGAATTTGTAGATACTTTTCTTTTCCTTAATCCTCTTCTCTGAAATCCATACATCATCCCTATAAATGCACCACAGGTATGTTTGAATTAACCAGCAAAGACACGTATAAATGTGACACACATAGGCTGCTTGTACATATCTATGGACACACAATGTTTAATATGAATACTGAACTCTGGCTTGCACACAGGTAGGTATACACACACACACACACACACACACACACACCTCATTATCATCACTATCCATTCACCCCACAAAGAAGAGGTTTATTGAGTCACACTAAGCCTCGGGTTTACTAAATCTATAATTACAGCGACACTGGACACACACACAGACTGAAACACACACACACACGCTCTCCACAGCTCTTTGTCATGATTACTTACAGATAATAGGGCTCCGTAAAGAGGAACTATCTCCTGCAGTTTTTATTTCTAAATTAACCAAAAGAGCCCTGACCCGATCCACTGATATGGATACCACTAAGGCAAATTAAAAACGAACCTGCTTTATTAATCGTCATTAAAGTACTCAGTCTTGTATTCACCGTTTTGCATGAGCAATCTTCTTTTCTAACTCTGTGCAAACCATAACATATTTCTGCAAATGTCAAACTACCACTTTAATACTTGCTTTTAAGTCCAACATTGCAAAGAACTTGTTAAGTTAACTTTTCATTAGTTTAGATCTTGCCTCAGACTGTTGCTTTAACACAACATGATTGCATTGTATAGGCCTGTATGCCAGATGACAGTAAAGAGGTTGTAGGTGAGAGATATTAATACTTTCATTTAATAATTGGCTCATATTGTATACCAACCAGCTAGAAATTCTCTATTCCTATTTATTCTCAGGTGCTATGTTTTACGTGGGCTCTTGTAGTCATGAGGCACTTATATTGTCAAACTCAAGGCTCATTTAGACCATGCAAATAACATTGATTTAGATTTTGACACATATTTAATAATATATAGATTTAGATTTACACTTTCAGTACTTTCTCTCTTTCTTTCTTCCAATCATTTACTCATATTTATTTCTGGTAATCGCATACAGGCTCTTATTGCTGCAAGTAGGTGTTGATATAGCTGATTTATCTTCCTTTTGTCAAATAGCGCTCAGCTGCACTTCTGATGAAATGAAAATATGTTTCCCATTTCCTTGCACCTGTTCCGTCTGTAAATGAGCTTTGTAAAGTTAATCCCTCGCAGGCATCATGGTGGCAGTGTCAACACTCTTCTCCCTCCTTTTTCTCATTTGATAATGAGCTTTGTAACGTGCTTTGAAATCGCGAGTTGGAGATAAAGCTGTCAGGTTGATTTGTCTGAAGCTGAGGTTCGCTGATTCCATTATTTGGCCTGAAATTGGCTGTCACACTGACTCTGGATTTGGCATTCACACCAGGCACAGGTGTACTCTTGTAGCTTATCTCTGCCTTTGCTCTATGATGGAGTGGCTGCCTGGGTGCTGTAATGAGCAGGAAGGCAGAGCAAGACTGAGCAAGTCTGTGTTTCAGTCACAGGTGCAGAGACCAAGAGAGAGAGAGGTCCTATGGATGCTGGTATGATGGTTGGTATGAAGTGAGACAGACAGAGAGGCGGGATGGAGGCAAGAAAGGAACGGCAGGTGGAGAGGTGAAGGGGTGTTGAGGGAAAAAGAGATAGACCTTGGATGGATGTACACCCACACACATATACCCACACACACACAGAAACACACACATGAGAGAGTGTGAGAGAGAGTGAAACAAACAAACAAGCCCTTGGCTGTCCCAGAACACCAGCTGACAGGTGCTGCCTGTATGAGTGGCCGGCATCCATGGTTTATATCCTGTGTGCATGAGTGTGTGTGTATGTGTGTGTGCGTGCATGTGTGTTAATTAATTAATTAATTAATTGCAAGCTGGCATGTGGGAAATGCAAATCAGCTGTTCATTAAAAAAACGTTACCTGGGCGCTAAGAAATATTGCCAAAATAATTGAAAAGTGTTTTCTTTGTAAAAATAGAAAAACAATCAGGGCTATAAATTATAAATTGAGTTGGGCTAAAATGAATTTCATTGGGTTTTGTACTGCTGATTGGGCAAAATATGCTATTTAAATACTGTCATGAAATGCATTTTATATATGTCAAGTATAGCAAATTCGCTATTACAGTATGACCAAACAATTTGGAGTTTTATGTTTTGAGTCTTCGTATTATTTAATTACTGTGGCCCCTCTTTCCCTTATGTGTTATCACTGACCTGTTTCCTGTGAATTATTTGGTGTTGGACCAGCCCTCAAAATAAAAAGCAGGTCTATTCTTCACTTAACGATGGCACAATCTTTAATTCGTTAGCTTTGATCTTTGAGTTTTTAATAGGCAATTCTCTACTTGAAGCCGGTGTGTGTCTTTGTGTGTGAATTATTCTCAAGCAAGAACCCTTTAATGTATTCTTCCTATGATTACTACTTCTTCTTCTTCCCACATAGATCGTGTGGACCTTCACAAACACACACTCAGTGGGAGGTTAAGAGCTATCTTCCAGGCCTTATTTTAATTGGATGCTCTACAGGGGCTTTTCCATTTCAATCTAATTAAGAAACAGTAGTAGTAGTGGTGGTGGTGGTGGTAATAGTAGAAGTAGAAGTAGAAGTAGTAGTGGTAGTGGTGGTAGTAGTAAAAGTAGAAGTAGTAGTGGTAGTGGTAGTGGTGGTGGTGGTGGTGGTGATAGTACAAGTACAAGTACAAGTACAAGTAGTAGTAGTAGTAGTAGTAGTAGTAGTAGGCACCTGACATGAATGAAACGACCAAACTGAGAAGATACTTTGTCTTAAGAGTAATAAGCGTTTCTAACATCATTAACTCTGTAGTTATTTCCCTTACTTTATTTACATATAGGTTGTTTTGGTACTTTCTTTTTTGAAGTACTTTAATTACACATTTTTCCCAAGTAACATTTCATTATGAGAATCCTACTTGTTATACAGCTTCAGTTTGTTTTTATACATTTTTGTAAAAGATCTGAATACATCCGCAGAACAAGTCATAAGTTATAAAGAGCATTTAAATACAAATACAGTTTCTAATCCCAGCTTTGCTTCTACGATTTTGATGTGTGGATGTGTGCTGCTTATTTGTGCCAAGTTATTTCTCCAACAGAAACAAACAGATGTAGATAAACTTTAAAATATATTTACAGAAACACATTTAAACACATCTTTAACATGTACATACAGTTCACCTATTGTATACATACATACATACATACATACATATGTACATTGTGCAGAACTCTTTTCAACTTCTGGGTCAAGTGTAGTGTACGTCTTGTTTTATTCATAACCAGGGAAGAATTTCAATGGATTACATGTCCCTTGTAACCCTGATCCTAACATGTGTGTCCCCAGTGGAGAGATACCTCCATGAGAGTCTGAACCATTACCCCCCTCCACATGGCAGAATGTGAAATTACTGTTAAATATTTCTTTAAAGCGAGGTTGAATCCAGGGAGGCCTTTCACTACTTAGACCTTCACCTTCCCAATGCTCAGTGAACACTGGGTTTGGGGAACAGCATATCTTATGACCTTTCTTCTACATTTTTAATAAAGGATTTAAATAGGGATGCTTGAGTTTAGAAAAAAAGCTCAGTGTTAGCTCAGACTGTGGAGCTCAAGGCATACATACATACATACATACATACATACATACATACTTCCCTGTACATTGTATTCTAATAAAGAGAGAGAACATCTATTATTTTAACATTGAACATGAGTTAAATAATCTTTATCTGCTTACCTTAGTGTTAAGTCAGTATGCCTGGTTACTTTTGGATGCTGATTTTTGTTAGTTCAGTCTGTTTAATATAATGTAAAGTTGCTTTTTAAGTTCTGGTGTTTTTCACCATCAAGTTGATTAACTATAAACCAATCAAGATGTTTAAACATGAGAAAAAATACCAAAATCCACCTTTCCACAATGCCGGATTGGTTTGGTGTGCAATTACACATCTTTCCCATCAACCTAAAATAAGCAAACAGATGTGGAAGCGCCCTTAATGTGACGTTTATTAAAGAAGACAAAAGTGTATTATTGCACACTTAGAGGCTTATATCAATATTCTCCAATAGGTTATGTTTAATAAATAAGTAATGTGAAAGAGCACTCAGAGAGCGCAGACTTCCTCCATTAAACATAATGTTTGTCTGTCTGCTCCCAACGGGTTATTCATTTGACCATACTACATCCTTCCACATATTTTAATGAAAAAAGCGTTCTCTTTCTCGTAATTCTTCTGACATTACAAAAACTAACTGAACAAACAACATAACTTGGTAGAGGTTAAAAGCAAAGTTGTGTTGGAGAGGTCTAGTCTGCTTGTTTCCAGACACTGCTCTACGTTTATTGTCATATTCACAGCAAACAAGACACAACAGCTATTAGGTATTTACATGTTATTCTGTTTTACCCGGTAAAGGGTTGTACATTATAATAACAATAATAAGGGTCTGAAAAACAACCCAAGGCCGAGCCCTGGTAAAATAGCCAAGAATTAATGTCTGCTGTCAGTCTTTCCTCACCTAGTGCTGGGTTTATTAGGCCAGGAAATTACATCAGTCCGGTGAGAAAGGAAAACAGCCTATTTTCTTCACTGCTTTCAATCAAGCCAATAAACAAGGTCGTTCCCTTCAGAAACACATTGCTATGCTCTCCCACACATCGAAGGACCCATGCCTGTGGAGGCAAAGGGCTGTTGACAACATAATGGCTCCCATAACTTCATTAAAATGGTCCTGCTTCCCTTTCTCGTGCCATTCAAATTCTTTTCACACTATCATTCAGCTGTGTGTGTGAGTTTCTATCCATGTGTGGAAACAGAATTATTATCTTAATTTCATCAATCTATCTGGATACTGTGTCAAAGCTATTATTTTTGCTCCTTTTTTGCAAAACACTTTCTCCTCAATGACGTTCTCTTTTCTCCTCATTAGTCCTGGATATAAACAAGCAGCAGTAGCAGCGTTTGTGATTTCATCCGGTGAAACACAAGCTGAAGGACACATCCTGCCTGGGCCACTTTGTTGTTGCACCGTGATCCTGTTTCAACTGTCCCAGCAGCCTCATCACCCCCTAGTGATGTGTTTGGCAGAAGGCAGAATTAGATCTTCGCCAGCACTGTGTGGATTCAGGGAATGTGATATGAGGCTAGAAAGGACACCTTGAGGGCTCCTTTAGAGCGGTCACCTGGTGCCCGGGTGGAGTTTATTGTTTAGCCGTGTGTCCATGGACAATATAGATCTGCTGCAGAGTGACAGCTGCAACACATGAGAAAACATGATTATTAAACCCCGGTGACTGAGTATGCGGAGGATGCTGTGTGCTGAATGACAGCAATATATCATATCCTGTATGTGCAAGACAAGAAAAATTAAGGTGTCATACAATATGTTTCAGCCGGGCCTCAAAACAATGATGTTAACGTCAAAGTGACAAATACTTTTAGTGACTTTGTTATGGAGCAACTTTGTGTGGGGAGAGAGGAAGCGATGGATGGATGGTTTAACAAACTCTAACACATGAAACAGCTTTTTGTCTTCCCCTCCTGAATCTTAACCACATTATAGTACAACCAAGCCTCCATTCTTTCATATGTTGTAATTTGAACCAAAACCAAGATTTTTCCCGAAACCTACCAAGTTGTCTTTTAACTCACATTAAGGCTTGCGTTGTCACATCACTTTTTTTGTGGTTTTCCTGTTATTTTTTACTTTGAGCATCTCATGTATGCACAATTATCTTTCAGCTGATAGGGCCATCAGATAACAAAATGCTTTTGTATGTCTAGAGGGCAAGGTCATACATAAAAACACACCTTTTCCCTATTGCAGGACTTGTTATGCACATGTGTGTATTTCTGTGCGTTTTTGTCAATGTTCATATGGACACAGCCAATTTCAATAGTTTTACCAATTGAGAAAAGGTGTTAAATATTGTATTCTTTATTATCGATATTGCTATGTGGGAAAAATCATCGACAGAGAAACCAGATCATTTTTTCCTGCTATATGCTTCCACTGGGCCAATTTCTAGGCCCCTCCATAAAGCCCAGAATTGGTTCATGGCTCATGCTCAAAAAAGAGCTACAGCCTCTAAGAAACCATAAAATCGACGATGCAGTTCTGTATATGACTGCATTTCCACAGTTATCTAAACGCTTGTATTTCCAGACATCTTTGGATGATAATGTGTGCTTTTTATGTGTTTCTGTCTTGTGTGTTTGTCCGCTGGAAAATGTGTGCAAGTCAGTTTCTGCATGCATGCATGTGTGTGTGTATGCTAAATGTTTTTTAGCACCGTGTTGGTTCGGTCTGCACACTCACATTACACCGTACGCTGCATGGGTTTTGCAGTCTTGACGGGGTAATAAAATCCTTTCATCTCAGTTCTTCTGGTTTAGAATGACTGTTAAGATCTGTGTGCTCTAACAAGCAAGCTCTCCAAATGATATGACAAACACATACTGCCTCCACACGTCATCTGGCAATCTCTCTCTCTCTCACACACACACACACACACACACACACACACACACACACACACACACACACACACACACACACACACACTGCTCACTCTCCTCTAGTTCATTTCATTTCACTTACACTCTCAGGTCTTGGATTGCTTTGTATTTTCTCACATACATGGACAGATATAGACGAAAAGGAAATAGGGAGAAGAAATGGACTTTGAGAAAGCACAACAACTACATATAACAGATAACAACATTTACCAAAACAAATAAAAAAAGTAGAAAAAGGCTGCTGCAGTGAATATGGGATGGGCATGACATTTCCATAGATAGTGCCTCTGTATCACTGGTGTATTGGCAGTTTCCGACTCATTCATGCAGTACACCATCCAAAGAGTTTTATAAATACTGGTTTTGTAACATTTTCAAACTTTCCAAATGTATTTAGGCACAGAGCGAAACAGAGACAGGAATCACGAAGGGTCAATTGGGTGAATCGGTACAAACGAATAGAAAAGAAAGCAATTGTGTATCTTTATAATAAATCCATGTTTTATAATATATCCCTGAGGGAGGGCAGCTGATGATTGGTGCTCACAAGCAGATATAATAACCCTTTTTTTTTCTAGTTATCCAAAAGTCATTCTTGGTATCCAACCTTACCAAGTGTCTTTTTTGGTTTAAACATTTTTGAGCCAGTTTTTGATTGTGTTCTTTTACTGTTGCTTGTTTTCTTGCTTTTAGTCTACATTTTTGTTATCACTGTAAGTGTTTTGCACCTTACATCCACCTTTTAAACTCAAAGCGGTCCGTTCTCTTTATTCCTTTGAGCTCATTGAGGAGCAACTGAAGAGGAACATGTGATAATGATGATTTAATTGCACTGACTTCTATCTTTTTGTCAGTATTTGTTGTGTTTCACTCTGAGCATGTGTAAATGTTTGGTATCTGTGTGTATGTGCACTTAACAATGGATGGCATGAAGAGATCGGAGGGAATAGCTGACATCCAATATGGGATAATCCTTCAACCTGGTAATGCAGGAAGAGTATTTGATTGATCACAGAGACAAAATATCTGATGGTTTTATAATGATATACAGTACTGCTGTATTGTATTACGATGCCAGGTTTGGTTACTAGCAATTTAGTGTGGCTGGATGATTGTGATTGAAAATATTCCCATCTTGTATTAATCTCCATGAAGAGGAAGTCAAACATGTATCAGGATCCGCTCCAAACAATTGGTGCTTAACATTTTGTGTTAATCTGGTCAAAGTCTTATCTTTAATCTTCAGTTTAGACAACTAAACCTAAAATAGAATACAATATAGCTTTTGTCTGGCCATGCTAGCAGCACAATGTCAATGCAGGCTTGTCTTTCATTTCATCCACAACATAAATCCGGACTGAAAATCTCAAAAGTAGTAGGTACCCAGGGGATGTATCATATTGGCTTTAGTTATCCCCCAAATGTATTTTAGTGTCACCAGACGTTTTGGACCTTTTAAGTTTGTTTCTGTGCCCTGAAAACTCTTGGATTACCATGACATTGTACATATTGACGCCCCATTCAGGATAATGCTTCTAATAACATTTTAAGTTGCCCAATATACTGTGTTTTATGGGCGAATATCTAAAAAGGGCTTCTGACTTTCAGCCTCCGCTCAGCTGCACTTTGCTTGCTTATAAGCGAACAAAGAAATTTATGATTTATTTATTTATAATTACTTACCGTTAATATTGACATTGTGAGCATCTTAGCATGCTAACTTTAGGATTTATGTTTGAATACTGGATTTGAGGGCTTCCGGGCTTTGACATGTAAATATATACACACACATCGCGTCTCAGTGGAGCCGCAGGGAAAACTCATAACAACTCGTTCTGTAATATGCATAAAACTCTAATATATGCCTCTGCTCCTTGAAGGATGTAATAAAAACAAAGTCGTATATGCAATAGCCTCAACCTGGTTTAATTAGCATGATCTTAAAGAGGAGGCACAATGCCAGAACGCAAACAGGGGAGAAGCAACGGCTTTCAAAACTCGTGCTCCGATCAATCACATCACGTCATGCGTCTGAATCCCCTGCGCTTTTGTGCAGTCGCTGTAGTTTAGAGAGACGATACAAAATTGATGACTCTCCTGACGTTTTGTCATGTTCACCACCCTGAGAGGTTAGCTTTTAATACATCTACATAGCTAGATCTGTGTGTTTTCAGTGAGGAAATGCTGCGCCTGGGAAAAAAACATCCACAATGCTTTGCATATATTCATTAGCTGTGTAGAGGGTTGCAGCTGTAATATGCAGCAGCTTTGCAATTTTTAAGCTCCCAAAGAAACAACCGAGCAGCTCCTGGATGACTTTCATGCAAACAATGTATGTCTGTAGTTAAAAAAAGAGAATTGCAGTACGTTGGTTCTATAACTCGGAACAGCCTTAACTGATTTATCAATATCGCTATCTATAGGTCTATAATATCTTATAAGCCTGTGAGGTATCTGCGTCACAACGTTAAAGAGTTAAGCGAGAGATGTTATTAGTTAAATGAGGTCAGACAGCAAAGCAGCATCAGCTGATTAAGGTGTGAATGTAAGCAGAATGTGTTGTTCCATTCATTAGTGTTGCATATTTAATATATAGCATAACACAATCGAAAAGAAGGAACACGGAAGAATGTGTTCTTTTTTACATTCAATGCAGTTTATTTAAGACTTCACAATGAATAAATGAAACCTGCATAGGTGATTCAGAGTTGAATCTTAGCAGCGTGTAAAATATAGGTACTTTAAATAATAATATTAAATACGATTTATATAGCACTTACAATCAAAACAGAAACATATAGAAAAGGGGAGTTGGTTATAGTTTTTGAAAGCTTGAGTGAATAAATGAGTTTTGAGAGATTTTTTGAACGATTCCAGAGTGTTGGCCTTTCGGATGTGACTGGGAAGGGAGTTCCAGAGGGTGGGGGAGGCTGCAGCAAAGGCCCTGTCACCCCAGGTCTGGAGCTTTGACCTGATGGGCTGCAGTAGATTAGCGGGTAGGGGTGTGCTATTGGATGAGGTCACTGAGGGAGGGGTGGGAGCAAGGTTGTTGATGGCTTTGTAGGTGAGAAGTAATATTTTGAAGTCAATCCGTTGTTTGACGGGGAGCCAGTGGAGGTCGTGGAGGACAGGGGGTGATGTGATCAGAGGTGAGAGGTGAGCAAGCGGGCAGCACAGTTTTGGACATATTGCAGTTTATTTATTTAATGTATTTAATTAATACAAAACATTCACATACATTTATCAACATTAAACAGACTTTTTTACCTAACGCTAACCTTTAAATACTTATATACACTTTAAAGAGGTGGCAGATTAAAGAAAACATTCATGTGACCTTTTTTTGATAACAATAAAAACCGAGACCATTCTGGGAATTGATTGGTCTGTCTGTTTATATGGCTGCTGTTCACTATGATTATATCTTTCTTCCTCATCCAACAACATACTATATGATGTATCTGTATGTTTATTATGTATATATTCACTATCTCCCTCATCCATGGTCACGTCACGCTTGTCTTGTACATAATGCAAGGTGCCAACTAGTCCTACCCCCTCAATAAATAAGTGTGAACCCTGAGCACATGAATAGTTAAATCATCGGCAAACCCCATAAATACAACAAATTACCATCACAATTTAATTATGCATGCCGGAGCACAGTCAGAAGTGTTAACAGATGAATAGCTTCCACAGACCATCATGCCTAACGGATTAGCATTGTGAGAGATTTGATGTGGATTAGTTCAAAAGGATTATTACCAGTTGTAGTGCACCAGCGGAGTACAAATAATGTTATTTGGAATTTGAATGGATGGGATGATTGCTTATTGCTGTGTCACAGGGAAAATGATCTACTAAGGAAATCGGATTTGAATAGAAAATGTCACCTCTTCCTACATACTCTATTTTTGTCATATGAGGGGTGGTGTTGCATCTTTCTACTACCACCTGCAAACACTCAAAAATTGCAAACAGACCGTCTTCATTTTCTTTGTCTGGTAAGGTGGCTCTTCTTCAGTCAGGCTACCACTTGTTCCAGTCTTAAGCAATTATTGGATTGCCATTTGGAAAAGTTGGGATAGATATGCATCATGTAAGAGTTTTATAGTATACTATAATTGGGATGATATCGGTGTCCAATTCCCAATATGCTTATGTGAATCCCTCAGTTGATGGACATTATAAGTAAAAGATACATTATAATATTTCTTATTTATACTTTTGTCGAATGCCTTGTTTTTTATGCTGCTGCAACGAAACCTTATTCCAATTTGGGTTTAATGAAGTACATCTTATCTTATGTTCACCTTTATTATAAGCAATACGCCTGCCTAACATCTACTTGTTAGCAGGCTGATTTACGCAGAGGCGCTAGCACAAATGTATACTCTTAGGTCCAGAGCATGTTTTTTGCACTGGCCTCCCAGCAACACAGGGGAACCTTTAATATTTTGTCTTGTGGAACCATCAACCAAATCACTTGCTTCTCATTTTTCCACATATGTTTGAGATATATGTCAACATAACATCGAAAATGCTTTGAAATGTATGAAAAAAAAACCTAAATGGGAAGATTTCCAGTTACATTTCATGGGTCTTAGGGTTCCAGATATTAACATAAATGTATTGCAACACATAAAGAACTAAAGGACTCTAGTTGGGATGGTCTTGCACCAGTGGATATTTGCCCTGTACACTTTGTTGTCTTTAGTGCGAGCATTTTTGTGCCTTTGTGCTGATTTTTCAAGATAACTGGACGTGATTTGTGAAATCAGATAGTAAATCCTATTGCCTCTTCATGTTTCATGTTAGGTGTAAGGAAGACTAAATATCTCTCAGGTTAGTCACCGCAGAGGAATGGGCAATGGAGGAAGAAGAGACAGAACAAATGAGAACCAGGAGCCAAAAATGAGGGAAAAAAATTAAAAGATAAGGAGAGGAGGGCTGGAAGAGAGGGATGAGCTGATGACGAGTTGATTAAAGATAAAAAAAAGGAAGTGGAGAGGAGGAGAGGGGGCGTCGTGAGAGGAAAAATAAAATAAAAAGGAAGGTGGATTGAAGAAGAATTTAGTATGCCAGAGGCAGCAGCAATATGGTTTCTGTGGAGAAGCCACTTCCTCTAAGGGAAGAATAGATCCATTTAGAGAGGGATGACACACACACTCAAACACACATACACACAGACACTCACACAGGCTCATATACGCACAGACACTCACACGCACATATACACACAGTGATCTAAGTAGGAATTGGTTGTAAATTGGTTAATGTTATGAACCAGTTCCCCTCCGTAATATGACACTGCATACCCTATAGTCATTTATGTTTGAAGACATTTTTAAATTTTTACTCAGCCATCTAGGCGCCAATCAAGATATGTTTCAATGGGACAGTTGTTACAGTCACATAAACAATTTCTGATAAGATACATACATTTAATTTACCAGAATTCCTGTTTTTTTGTGTGATGCCCTCTGATGATTTGTCTCAATGAAGCAGGATAATGGAGCTAACCCCTCTTATTCAGGATATCAATGGACGCACACAGCGCCCAGATACGGAAAAGAAGGTGAAATATGGTTTATTTAACTGGGTTGTGCTAATATTTGGACATCGTTGTTTGATGTGTCATCTCCGTACACTTTGAGATTTACTCAACAGGCCAACAGACGTCTGGCAAATAAGTTGGATATCAGTCCAAGTTTTTGTGTGAGTCAAAGACGAAGGCAGGGAGAAAGTTGAAACTGAGTTGAGTCAAGAGCAGGGATTTTCTTCTAATCAGTTGTGCTTCTTTAAATTCATCAAATCAAATGTAGTGCATAGTTATTGAGTGAGAAGAGAATACAAAACGGTTAAATGAATCATGTTTTATTGCAGCAGGTCTCGTGTCTCTTTGTCAAAATGTCCAATACTCGACAGGATCTGAGCAGACTCAGTATCAGCTCTTCATGCTTTGTTATCATCCCTGGAGAAAATGTGTTATTTGACACAAGAAGAGGAGTTTGAACTGTGAAGTATTTTGGTAAATTGATGGTGCTTCATGTTGCCGCCAGGTTAATTGTCCTCTCTTTGTCAGACTGTTTGTCTCGACGTGATTTGATATCTGTTCTAATTGTCTTCAAGTCTTTTCAGATCCTGACTTTCAGGTCTCTCTTTCCTTTGGAAATTGATTTGTGGGGAGTCTCAGTGGCCTTGGGGTTAAGATGTGTACCACGTAAACTGAAATCTTGACAGTGTGATTGGATAATGGGTCCTACTGTGGAGCTTTGTTTCGTGTCAGTCCCCTCTCTTTCTCTCTCTGTCTCGCTTATATCTGCCTCTTAACTAAACTATCCTTTGGAGGCAGAAATTGGCAAATACAAGTCCAACTAAATAAAGTTAGAATTGGTTTCAAAATGTTTGAGCAACGAAGACTTCTGTTGGTAAATCTTGTCAGTCTTTGGAGATGCTAAGCTATCTCCTGTCTTCTATAGTTTAAGAAGCTACAACTGACTAGTAATGCAAGTCTCTAGAGTCCAAGTTTTTACTTTTATGAATTACACGGTTAAAATCAAGAACCAATCCAAAATTCTGAAATAAACAAATGTAAAAGGATATATTCTCTCTTCATCTTTACTGACCTTTTGGGTGGCTTGCATATATGCGATGAAGTCCCGGTAAACAGGGTCGCTCTGTCAATGTCAGATACAATATTTGACTGTGGTCACAGTGGGCTGCCCACTCAGCTTTTGGTGTCACAAAAACTACGGCCTCATGATACGCCACATAAAAAGGAAGGTTACCATAATGTAAATGATTGGATAAAGAGAGCACAGGGCTTTGGGATCAGTCATCACTATCGGCAGGAACCCTGAGCTGAGGTTGTGGAATCAATATCAGGAGAGATAAGCTAGAGTTTTGCTCTTTACTAGAAGTATGTGCAGTTCTTTGCAGGGGGTGTGCTCAGTATTTATGTGTTTTCAGTATAAAAACAAATGACACATTAGCAGTAGGGAGGCGATACTACAGTTTGTAATAAATGGTTATGTAGTGATAATAAAGCTGACAAACAGTGAGCTGCTTAAAGTTAATGACACATTTTATCACTCATTCGAAGTGATGCACGGTGTTACATGCTTTCTTTTGAAGGATGGTATTCATAGCTTGTGTAACCCTTTTTATTTATAGCCCTTCTTTCAAAGACACTTATTTAGACTGACTGCTTTCAGATATAAATTATTGAAATGTAAAAATATTTGCCCTGCAATGACTTTTACACAGCCAGTAAACACCGCTTTCCTCTTGATACCTCGGCTTATCTGTCAAGTTCTTTTTCCAGCTTTTTTATGTTTGAGTATATCTTTACGAGGATTTAGCTGCGCCTCCCCAGGGTGCTAAATTACTGTTAGGCTGCATGGTGTGCATGATTAGCTGAAGGAACACGAGTACATCAGGGTGTGATTCACCCAAACTGCTTCCCATCTCCAAGCTGCTGCCTGGGAGCGAAAAAAGGACGACATGTAACGGTTCATCTGGCGTGGATGAAATTACCATTCATTTAAGACACAGCAGTCTGTTACACCAAAGGCATTTCATTTTTTTTTTTCTATTGCAATGGAGCGCAACCAGCCAAAACATCAAGCTTGATGATACCTGCTTCTCTTTTAAATGTTATTAGAAGCTTCATCAGATGTTGTTTGGCAGAGTCTGTCGTGAGGAAAATAAACAGTTACTAATGATTGATTAATCATTTTAGGGTAATTATTTAAAATATGTAAATTTCAAGGCTATTTCTCTCTAAAGTTTTGTTTGTTAACATGATACTTTGGGCCCTTAAAACTATGCTTTTTGGGGGTTTTCCCTTTCCTGTAGTGTGTTAGCCTACATTACATTACATACATGTTTTAGTGCTTGTAAACGGTCTGTAAGGGCTAAATCCCTGTGTTGCCTCCAGAAGATGTTTCTCTCCCGCACATTTTTGGCCCTTTGTTTACTTCCTGAACATAGTGTCATCACTACGTAACACTTGAACTTCTATTAGCTAGTTTTCCAATACATTGAACATGATAGGCTAAGGGGCAGTGGACCAATCACCACAGAGCCAGCTAGCTAACCAATCAGAGCAGACTGGGCTCTGGTTTCAGACAGTGGGTGAAAAGAGGTGCTTCAGCATAGGCAGTATGACAAAAAAGCATGCAAACTATGTCGACATACAAATATGAAACTTGAAGATTGAGCATAATAGGGCATCATCAAAAGCATTGTAATGTAAAATTATATGTTGACAAATACATATTTAATGAGTGAGGCAGTTTTTTTTAAACTATCATCCAGAAACTGACTCTGGGAGGGATCTGTTTAATTCAGCTCAGCAGGTAATGGATTGATCCCATTGTAAAGTAATTAATCAGAGCAGCATGTTGTAATGCTACAGGAAAAAAGGGGGAAAGACGAATCGATGTGTTCAAAAAATAAATAAAAATGGAAACAAACAGATACCGGTCAGGGACTCGGTTACACTGATACACAGCGGATCCAAATTCTGCATGAAATTTTAGAATAAATCAATATGACTATCAAAACCTTTACACAGATGTCTTTTGTGCATCTCGTGTGTGACCTGACCCCTGCTTTAAGACATCCACACAGTAAGTAGGAGGACTACTGTGTACAACACTGCTAAAGTGTGAACATGGCTCTACCAGCTTCACTCCTGCAAAGTTACAGTATTAAGCACATGCTGCTCAGCTTGATGATTTTGATTTGACTCAAGCTGCCTGTCACCTGCAGCTCTACATGTAACCGGTTCATTGTGGCTGCAAAATCTTTCACCATCGCTCCGTTTAGAAATGCATCTTTAATTTGTATCAAGTGTTCAAACGTCAACAGTGATCATCATCAGTGGAGGACTACAAGTGCCTTTTACTGTACAGCTTCCCCTGAGCAGCACTTTATATAAGAGCACAGTCACTGCGGCCTCAAGAGACAGGCTCATTGACCGCATTGTTAGTGACGCACGCACGCACACACACACACACACACACTGTAACAGTATCAGTGACATACATGCAGATCTTTTTGTATTTTGACATTTGACGTTGAATTATTTTGTGGACAATATATTTCCCTAGAGATAATGGCGATAAAACACTTTTATTGTAATTTTAAGACTTTATTTACACACAAACTCACCTCTATATGTATGGCAATTGTACAGATACAAACACACACAGACACACAATACACTCAGAGAATTCTGTCAGTTCATCTAAATTTAGAGAACAGGTGCTTTGAAGCTGTTCAATTTCCAGACAAAAGCTAAAGCCCTGAGCATTGACCCACCTGAGACAGGTACCCTCTCACCTCCTCGGCAATCCCAATCTGCCTGCCTGGGTGTGTGTGTACGTGTGTGTGTGTGTGGGGGGGGGGGGGGGAGGCTGTATGCTTCAGACAGACAGTTCCAATTACATCTCCTCAATCGCACTTCAATTACCTGTGAGGAGTTCATGTAGGCCGTTAGTGAGACACAACCTTCTTTTGTTCTTCTGACACACACACACACACACACACACACACGCACAATTGCAGACACAAGTGCACTTGTACCTGCGCTTTACATATCCATAGTTCTCTTGGATAATTGGTGGCTGCTGGTTCAGCTGGTTGTCTTTTTTAAAAGCGTTTTCTCTCGATCATTACACTTAACAAATTCTTTATTTGTTTGTTTACCTTTCCAGCTACACTTACTGTAAGATGGACCTTTTGTCTGGTTACAATTGTATGTATAACACATGTGCCTCTTTAACACCTAAGAACAGAAAATACCCAAGAGCTATTTATCAGCAATTACTTTTTAAATGAACAGGAGGTATTTCTGAAAATGGCCCCTCTGCTCATGGTTATTATATTGAATGGCTAAATAGGGTAAAGCTGACAATATAATTATGTGTAGTATATAATTATCATTGTTTGTGAAGCATGGCCAGCATGGCGAATGATGGAAATGTGATAATTATAATGCTTGCTCTATATTTATGTATTTTTATGTATTTATTCGTTATTTTTTCATGTTTTCTTGGTTCTTTATTTATTCTTTGTTTCTGATGTTTTTAGTCCATATGGTGTTGTCTAAAAAAAAACCTAAATGTCAGCAAAATATCAGATAATGCCATTTTTCTGTTTACAGCCAGCTTGTTTTATTTAATAACCCATTAGAAATTCAAACCCCCGCACCGCCTTGTGATGCCAGCCAGCTTACAAGAAAGCCCCCTCTTGTTACACATGGGCAACAGAGTATGACATAAACACAAACAGTTCACAAACACATTGAATTCCTTTAAACTGTAGACACGTCTCAGCGAGCGATGCCGCTGCCCGCTGGTGTTTTTTAGGAACAGGGAGTAGTCTGCGGCTCGCTGTCAATCATCCTCGTTATTTATTTTGCATTACGTTGACAAAGCTTCTTCCAGTTTTATTTGCTGTAGACACTGAGTTGTAAACGTTCCCTGTGACTGAAGCAAACGTTTGTAGAATGCAATGTTAAATCAAATTCGGTATTACAAATATTCTCAGTGAACAAATGACAGAAAGTACTCATTACCAAGGTTTTGTTTTTGAAAATAGACATGTATAGATAGATTTATTGCTTTAATTTATAGTTTTTATGCAGGAATGGAAATGGATGTTCTTTTTCTGTGAGCTTTCAGCCGTGGTTAAGCAGAATGTCTCAAACTACGCTGTGTTGGGTCCTTAAATTTAAAGGAATTAGGCCATGAAAATCCTTGAAAAGTCATTGAATCTGATGTATAAGAAGGTGAGGGAACTCTGAATTCTGTGGTCAACATCTCTGCATGTGCTCCTGTAGAGCTGTCACTCAAAAGGTACATTCGGCAGATTGTCATGAACTAATCAATACAGCAGCTCTGCATTAGCAACGACATATGCTCTCATCTCATCTCATCTTATCACATCTGATCTCCTAACAGGGGAAATTAAAACTGCCTCTGCCCTTCACGCTCCAGTTTGGAAAAACGATCCGCGTTGGGTGCATTTCATCATAATGACATCATCTGAGCATGCTTCGTATGGATGTGTCAGAGCGAATTACAGCTCTCGCATAGTCAACCAGTGATCCCGGACATAAAAAACCCAGAGTAAAGTCAGTGTAGCTCTGCACATGCTAGTCCTGAAGTCTTTGAGTATGAGTCTGTCAAAGGCTGGAGACGTCTTATGTTTCATTAACTCGTTTTACATTTACGTTTCCATTGCTGTGCAAATAAATTACCCCGCTGTTGTGACACCAATTTACAATCCGCTGTCAGCTGTCAAAACATAGCTTGCTAGAGAGATTGCATTCCAACTGTCTCCTAAACCTCTTATGCCTTCTGTCCCTCTGCTGGAAAAATTCAGTTTCCCTCCTGCTGTGCTTCATGTCCCAATTTGTCTTTCCTTTTTTTTGGTAAAGCCTTCATGTCCTCTCTGGATGATCAGCCGGTGATGCTAACAGTTCCCTCTGACATGTGCAACATTGTCTAATCTGAAATTAGCCCATACCATGCTTGACAGCCGGAGGTTGTTGTTGTCGTTTTAAAAACTTCCGCATCAAGATGAGAACAGGCTGGTTGTACAGGCAGCAGGTCTGGTCAGCCTGGTATTTGAGTTGATTGGAGCTGATGAGGCTTAAAGCGTGCAATACAGAAATAACTTCATAAAGCTTTTGCATGACAGCTTAAATTCATGCACGACATTTGACCTTTGTTAAGTATGTGCTCTTCTAGAATCAGACTAATAATTGTTGACTAAGGAGGCACCAACATGACATTTTGAGGGATGTCACGAAGGTGTCCATGTTTGAGTTTCTTTTTAGCTCATTTTATTTTATTCCCCAGATTTACACTCTTTAACATTTCAAATGTCTTTAAATTAAAATATATTAAATTGACATCCATAGTTGAGAAATAAAGTTGATCAACAAATAGCAATTTAGTTTTTTTTGTTGCATTTATTACCTGTGGCAGAACACATTAATCAATATTAATAAGATGTGAATGTGTCAGACCTCGCCATGAAACAGTTTTTTGATATTTATTTCCAGGGCAGGTCGATGTAAGAAACTTTCAAGAAGCAGAAAACACAACTTAAAAGCACATTTATAATATTAATGAATTGATTATGCGACTAATAGGTTCGGCCATTCTTCCCTTACATATTTAAAGAGACAGTGATACATAAGGATAATTAAGGCCAAGTAACAATATCTCATTAATATAACGCATTCGCCCTACGGAACTGATTAGTCTGTGTAGAGTATTTTTCTGGTACTTATGGAAATTATATTTCTTTCTTTGAGCTACTTCTGTTTGGACATAAAAAAAATCAAGATTTCAGGCATGCTTTTATGTTTTTTATTGTCTTGTCTCGGTTTCGTTAATTTATGCTAGTCTGCTGAGGCACTGATTCAGTTATTATAAGGATGATTTCACTCACAGATTGCATCAAACACCTGTAGTTGGTATAATCATGACACAGTAAGAACTTCACCTTTCAATTAAAATTCAGCGCACATGGAGCGGGATCATTGCAAAGACCCTTTCTCTTGTTACCTGCTCTATCAGGACGGAGGGAGGTTTGCGGTTCATCACGTCATCGTTGCACGTACAGCAGAACTCACCAATGAAAAGCTTATTAATGTTTAAACTCTACATCCACACTTGGCTTGTGGTAGACTAAGTACATTTAAAGGATTTGTTGGCATCCTTCAAGCACCCTGTTAGGGCCGTCTCTCCTAATGTTCTTTTTAAGATTCAGCTTACTCTGGGGTTTGTGTGCGTAAGTTGATGATCATGGCAAATAAGTGTGAGGAAACTGCTGTCAAGTGATCTTTTCAGAGCTGTTTGTGGACTGAGACTATTACCATTTTGACTTCTTTTTATTCAATAAGCTAATAATTGTAAAAAAAATGTAAATGTAAAGTGTAAAAAACTGTCTTTTTCAGACCTTGTCTTGTTTATATTTTATCATCTCAACACACAAAGTCCTCGGTTGTTTTTTAAAGGCAAAATGCAGCAAAACACTATTTTGGGTAAACAGACATATTCCCATTACTTTCGTCTAAATCAAAGAAGAGAGGGGATTTAGAAAGACACGCACGCACGCACGCACGCACGCACGCACGCACGCACGCACGCACGCACACACGCACACACACACACACAGATGATAGGCTGCACCTTGTAGCAGAGCTGCCAGAGCTTGTTAATTTTTATCTACAGTTCAACAGTCATGATGTAATTATATTTAGAGGGCCAGCTAGTGGAAGTTATTTCTCAGCACTGCCTTGAGTCTACAAGTACTACTCCTACTGTTCTTCTACTTAGCGTACAAAGCGGCTTGTTATTTTTTTTCAAAGAAAGTCTACAATGAGGGAAAGCACCTTATCTGGCTTGTTTGCAAGTAATAGAGTGGTGTGGGAATGAGTCCCAGAACCCAGAAGTGAGTTGGCATTTCACAACTTTCCGAGTGCTTGTCTATAGTCAATAGATTTTTCAATGTGTGTTCTGGTTGGATGCCTTAAATAAATTTGTGGTTAAAACAAACTCAAGATATTTCTATTGTTTGCTCTATGACGTACAATATGTCAGTAAATACCCTTCTGAAGTGTATTTATGTCTAAAAACTTTATCCCTGCACCTCTTTTGTGATTACTTGGAATGATTTTCTTTGCATGTCGTTAAATGTGACATTTTGAAGTGAATGTTTATGGGAGCTGATGACTGTGATTGCCATTTGCGCGTTTCTTCAATCCATCGAATTCAGGGCATGGATGAAAATGTGCTGTATATTGAAAAAATAACAAGACAATAGATACTGTAGATGTCAGAAATGAATGAATGTTGTTATTGATTGCAAACAATTCTTTTGAATGAAACAACCAAATATGACTTCAAATGGCATGGGCGACGATTTTGTACTTACAAAGTCATTGGAAAAAAAGCCCAATTCTAATCACAGGTAATCTGACACGCTATGACAAAGATCTGGCTGAATTAAAGTGCAATAACCTGGGTGTTATTCTGGATTCCACCCTCTCTTTCGACGCCAACTTACGGTCCATTACGAAATCCCCCTTCTTAACTCTCAAAAATATATCAAGACTACGGCCCTCACTTCCCGACCCAGTAGCAGAAACCCCTTACTCACGCATTCATCACCTCCCATCTGGACTACTGCAATCGGACTTGTTCGGGGCGACTAACAGCGCCCTGGACCCACTCCAGGACGTGCAGAACTCTGCTGCTAGCGATCCCTCACACACCAAGCCCTGGCAACACATCACCCCAGCAATCCTTTAGCTCCACTGGCTCCCGGTCAAGTCCTGCATCCTCGACAAACTCCTCCTCCTCACGTACACATCTGTCCATGCACTAACCTCTTCATACCTCACCGATAAAATAACAACATGTATGCAAACACAAGAAGTTAAAGTAAAAATGTTCACATTGATATTCAACAATGTTGATATTACAAACACTGAGTATTGAAGTACGCTGGATCCAAAGGACCTGCTCGAAACGCTGTGTGTTTCAATAGCTGTTTTCCAGGCTATTGAGAGTAGATCCAGTATGATACATTTCCATGGTACCTGTATTTAGGTCACAGCTTAAAACTGTGGAATACCTTTATGTTCTCTCTCTCTCTCTCTCTCTCTCTCTCTCTCTCTCTCTCTCTCTCTCTCTCTCTCTCTCTCTCTCTCTCTCTCTCTCTCTCTCTCTCTCTCTCTCTCTCTCTCTCTCTCTCTCTCTCTCTCTCTCTCTCTCTCTCTCTCTCTCTCTCGCCTTCACACACTAGCACACATGCTACACAAATACATTTTCCCATGTATTGGGTCCAAGCCACTGGGGAATAAACTCCAAGGAAACCTCCCTGAAGAATCCATAGATGCAGAAATCACAGCTGACTGAAAGAGGAAGACAGTATGAAAACACATTTTGATCACACCTCACATCCCACAGCAGCATCAAATGATTTTCTCTTTAGTTAAGTATATCTTAAAGGTTGAGTATTGTGATACTTTTGTCAAGAAATCCTCATGAAACAGGAATAGATCTAACATGTATTTTCAGTGTAGCCAAAGCCTGATATAAGGGGGCGTAGTCCTGTGCATTTATTGCAATAAAACTAATGAGCCATATTGTTGCACTGAAGACAGAAAGCATGAAGAACAACATATTTTTACTGTTGTTGCTTTCATGCTTTGGCACTGGCTATGGCCGTGCCTGGAGGCGTTAGCCCATGTTTTCGTGATGTCCATCTGTCTATCAGATACTTTCGAAAGTTATTATTTCTCAAGGATGAACTAATAAGATCTGGGGGTCAAAGGTCAATGTCATAATGGAACATGTTTTTGGACCATAACTCGAGTAATTAATATCCTAACCAAGACAATTTCACACAAATGTCTAACAGGGAAAAAAAGGGTCACAGATTATTCACACATCAAAAGATGTCACTAGGCAACTAGGAGAAGAGATGCACACAAGGAGAAATTGGTTTATTATATTTAGTTGAGGATTTAAAGAGACTGAGGGTACAGACTTGTGGGTTTGGGACTTGTCCGCACCCGAGCCAACCGTCTGGTTTGGAAGTGATCCCTCTTTCCTCTTGCCCTAATTAGACTGAGATACTGGATCAGCCTCGCAGCGTTTGGACGGGGACTCCGCCATCTGTGTGTTCAGTATTGTCGTTTCTTTCCCACAACTGTTCTGTCACACGCAGCATATTTTCTGCTCTGTTTCTATTATGTTCCGGTGTTTAGCGATGCCATGCATTATCCTATAATCCAATTCAGTATAGAACTTTAATTAGTAGTTGATTATCTTCCATCATCTGCAACCTCAAGCTTCAAGACGTTATTGGTGAAGACTTAACCAAGTACTACCTTAGTAGTGAATTTGATAAATCAATAAGTCTATCGAGGGAAAATCTGCAACTACAAAGATCTATAAATCTATAATGCCCACACTCAGTTGCAGCCCTGCACCGAAGAAGGAGAATTTAAGTGTTGTGATTAATATCATTGTTTTTTAAAGGGAAGCCCGTGGAGTTTATTAACTTCAGTAGTACCAATCTTTTGATACATAACTTTGGTTACAATACAACTCCACAGGGAAGATATAAGTTGTAGTTGCACATAAAACATGGAAATAAAACTCTTATAAAGTTTCCAACTTAAAAGAGTGTTTGCATCTGTGGTTTATATTTATAGCAGAGATGTCTTCTTGCTTTATTTCGCTTATCTTCGCTCTGTTGAAAGCCTTGCAGGCAAGGGTTTGAAACATGTTTATTTATTTATTCTTGATTTTAAGAAGACAGGAATCTGTTTTGGACTTTTCCAGCTTGATGAAGACACTTCAGTAATTATTAATTAAGTTACCCTATAGCTCCAGGGCATGAGCAGCCTGGTTCTTTCTTCCTAGAAGGAGAGGAATGAGTGAAAGATAATGAGAGAAGGGCAGAAATGTGTATATATATGAAGAAAGTAGAAGAACGATTGTGGCTACAGGATTTCTGTTTCCCCCTGTATCTTCAATATACTTAATTTCTAATATCTGCACTTGTCTAGCCTCTGTGAGTTATCTTTGCCCCTTTATGTTTTCTGTATTTGTGTTTGTTGTTGTAAAGCTGTTTTCATGCTGTCTTGTTGCCATTCCTCTTTTGCAAATGAGAAATGTAATCCTGAAGTGTAATCCCAATGCGTATAAAGGAAAAACAAAGAAAAATCCTTCACTTCAAAGGTTAAACTAGAATTACTGATCAAACAATAAGCCTTTGGTGTACCCAGAAAGCTCACATGTTTACTAAATAACATGCATTCTCAGACATTTTAGTTTTTACACTGAAACAAGTGCTTGAATCCATGGGAGTAGTGGGATTCAATTTAAACAGTTAAGTCGGTGGCCAAAAAAACAAAACAATGACTGAGAGAAGCTAACATAATGTATATTCTGTAGAGCTGTGGAAGCTATAGGTGGTTATTAATTCTCTATTAGTTGATCACAATGAGCAACCATTAAATGTTTGGATTTTCTGCTAAAATATTCAAACCTAAATGGTTTTCAATGTTTTTTTGTCAATTTGCTTATCAGTTTTTCTTTTTTCTGCTGTCTCATTTTCTGTGGGGTATTTTGTTTCCAAAATTGCTAAAGTAAAAGACTCAAACAGTAGAAAAATAAGTGTCCCTCTGAATTTAGTGGAGTAAAGGTAGAAAGTGGCAGTAAAGTACAGGTACTTCAATTTAGTTGACGCCCGTAGCTTCATTCAACCACTGGAAATTGAGGTATTTTCGGGGTTGGTTAGATATTGTATTCCAGTATTTGACTCGACGTAAATCCTGTTATTCTAATCAGATGTAGATTTAATTCAGCAGATTCTTCTATTTTTGTATTTGTGTCTGAAATGAACAACTCTGAAAAAGTTAAAAGCTGCTTCATCATGATTAGCTGCTGACTTTCTCACACAGAGTTATACATACATTCATGAAATACAGGATGGTAAGAGTTGAAGCTTTTCATTCCTGTCAAGAGAAGGAATGTATTTATACTCCCTCAGTAATTGGAGTTTAAATAAGCTGAAATATGACTGAATCCATCAATGATGTTATTACCCTTGATGAAGCAGCACTCACTTTGGTATTTCGGTGGATGAGTATCTGTCATGTTAAGTAGTGATCATGGCTTCATTTAAAATGATTATCGTCTCACAGGGATCTATCTAATACTGGAGCGCAGGAACACTGCTGGGAGGCACTGCTGTTCACCTTAACATGTACTACAACACAATTGTGACCAACGAGTTCAACTGTATTTATTCTTGGAGCTGCATTCATTTTACTCAATTCAATTAAACTGTGACACAAGCTGAGCCTTTACTCACGCAGAGTGTAAAACATTTCAATTCTGATCGTTGATGCAACAGAGAGCTAGAAAAATATCTTTCTCTATGGATCACTTTGATATTGTAATAAAACCTTGACCTCCAAAACCAGCTCTACCATCACTGAACTGCAGAATCAGCGTAGCAATTTATCACTTGAGCGTGATTTCTGTCTTGAAGTGAAGCAGCATAACGAATATGAACACCAGAGACCCTGCTGTTGGATGAGATCCTTGCAGCCGGTCAATGAAATCCCACAGCCAGATTTTCTCTGTGATAAAACTGTCACTTCTGCCAGTATCTCTGGCAGGAGAGTATTCAGTTGGATGCAGTTCTGAAATGCAATTTAGCTATTCCAAAAAAAATAAAAAATGTTTAAACTGTTGAGTCGAAACGCCTTGACGGCTCTTGGAGGCAAAAAAATAATTTGTTGTGATTGCTGTAAGATGATTAAATCGCACTTACAGATCATAACTACGGTAAATGATACAAATACATCCAGTAAAGTGACTTGGAAGTTAAAGGCTTGTGACTGAACTTGGGACTTGACTTGCGTTCATATAGCCCTGAGTTGACTTGAATTGACATAACCCGAGACTTGACTTTCCCAAGAAAACTTGGACCATATTACTAAAATCTTATTTTGCTTGTCAGGCTGCTAGAAGTGTTTTAATAAAACAATCCTGTAAGGAAAGTAAACAAAGTAACCAAAGAATCACTACCCTTATACTACTGCCACTACCTCACAGTATTCCAGAGAGAGGAGTGAAACATTATTGATGTGATAACTTTTCAAACCTCCAGTATAATATTGAATAACTGGTTTGCATTGTTTTAGCGTCTGATCAACATATCTTTTTGATTGAATTATCAGTCTGTGTTCTTCATTGTGTCGTTGAAGCTTTTTTTAACATTTAAGAATTATTGTAACACAGCAATTTATAGTTTCTTTTTTCTTTTTCCATATTTCCCATTATTTAATCTGCAGCGAAACACTTGTTTCAGTAAGCAGCAGAGAGAGAGAGAGAGAGAGAGAGCGAGAGAGAGTGATTCACATAGCTGTTTTTTAATGGGTGCTCTATAACCTTTACTTAAAACACTACAAAATCTTTCTTCAAACAGCTCACCAATCAGAAATGCACTTTGGGGTCACTCAAACTGTTATGCAAAAAAGGTTTAGGAAAAAAACCTGTAATTTATCAAATTATCTTTCATTGTTTTTTTTTATTGACACTTTTTAATCCCACAGTTCAATTTGTTTTCATCTTGTCACTTTCACTCTACCTTCCCCTGCATGTTTGACTCCTTCTAATTCCTTTTTGCCTTCATTTCCCTGCCTGCCAGTCTCATTTTCCATCCATCCACCCATCCATCATCTGTGATGCCGCCTGCGTCTGCCACATAGCTTATCAAGTCTCGCAGAGCTCAGGCTATGCTAATGTGGTGCTTGTGCTGTCATAAACAGTCTGTGTTCCCTGTTTGCATGGCTTAGCAGACAAAGAGTGATGCCCCTTTACCAACCTCTTCACATGTCTGGCATCTGTTTTCCTCAAACCGTCCGCTCTGGTTTTGTACTTTGTTTTCGCATCGGTGGTTACATTTCCAGCTCGTATGCAGATGTTTCACTGCTAATGGTTCATGAATTGATGAGTCCCCTGAGTGGTAGCTGCATATACAGTATGTTGTACAGTGTATTCATTGGCTACCCCACAACATCCCTCCTACTGATATGTGGTTTAATTACTGTGATTAAGAGCAGACACTGACCCCAATTAAAAGAGGAAATGTGATGTTATTTTTATGTTAATACATGTATTTTTTGCTTTAATGTTCAAAAAGGTCTTTATTTTTCTCATACTGCCTGTGCTGCAGCACTTCTTTTCACCCTCTGTCTGAAACCAGAGCCCAGTCTGCTCTGATTGGTTAGCTGGCCGGCTCTGTTGTGATGAGTCAACCGCTTAGAAATGTCCCGCCTATCACGTACAATGTTTCAGAGCACTAGCCAATAGAAGCGCGAGTGTTACATAGTGATGTCGCTGTGTTACAGTAGCAAACAAAGGAGTCCAAGTCAAGGCTTTTCAGGTAGGGAGGGAGTGTGTGGGAAAGAAACTCCCCGGAACTTTGGTATTTTAGCCATTGTTGACCATTTACATGCACTAACACAGATATAACACACTACATGAAAGGGAAAACCACAAAAAGCAGAATAGGGCCTATTTAAGATAAATATATGATGTCTAAAATGTCTTATGGAGGAGAACTACTGTAAAAAGATAACAAGAAGCTGTGGTGAAACAGTACTTTTGCAGGACTTAGACAGCACGATGTATTCCAGCAGCGTTTTGTGTCAGTCTGGCATTTGAATATCAGCCCCATAACACCTGCGTCAGCAGATGTCTGGCAATTCATCACATTCAAATACTCCTTCTTACTGCCTGACATATTTCACACAACTATGGAAATTATTTTTGTCTTTCAATCCCCGGCTGACCTGTCCTGAAGGTCCATCGTGAGGAAAATACCTTTCAATACAAAGCCTGTAATTTGTCCCAAAATTGCTTCAAATGTTTTGAAATGTTATATTATTTATTAATGGAGCGCTGCTGGCTAACACATATGTATCATTTATAGTTTATTCAAAATCAATTTTGAATAATATTGTATATTAAATTGTATACTATCTAGTTAAGTTTGTCCATCTTTCAAAAGCAAAGACTGCATGGTATTGCCTCGAAATGCTGTAATGCATTCACAGAGTATTAGAGAGAAGAAAATACAAGAAACAATATTAATAATTCATCAGAATCATGAGAGGGGAAAGAGAAGAAACAAGCGTGGTAGAGTCCCAGATAAACAAACCCTCACTCTGTGAATCTGAATGAGAGTTTTGTGCAAACAACACAGGCCGGGGGGGGGGCAACTGTAGCTCACAGCACAGAGGCAGAAAGATTAGAGTTTAACACACAATGTGCTGTTTATTGACCACTCCTGTCCTCCTCTCCTCTCCTCTCCTCTCCTCTCCTCCCCTCTACTTTCCTTAACTTTCTTTTTCTTTCCTTACTTTCCCCCCCTCTCCTCTCCTCTCCTCTCCTCTCCTCTCCTTTCCTCTCCTCTCCTCTCCTCTCCTCTCCTCTTCATATTTAACTTTGTCCGGCTCTCTTGACTCCTCCTGTCTTCACCTCATCTAACTGTTCTCTTATGTTGCCACAGCACAATCGTAATAAATATTTCACACATGGCTTCCAAATATATTCACAATAATTTCTCTGTTTTATGGGTCAAGATATATTATTCACACATTCTCTCAACTTATCAGCCAGCATTACAAAGTAGGGATGCAGTACAGAGAAGGAAATGAATACACTGCAGATTTATACTGTATTCGGTGTGCGGCCATTACATTCTGGCATAAAGGAGAGTTAAATGAACTATGTGATATATGCCAATAGCATAGTGTTGTGTTTACAGCTTGTTTTGCAGCTCCTTTTGGGCTTAAATGTATTGTTGATGCTTGATCTGTTGTACAGTACAACCCTGTCCCTTAAAAATCCATTCATTTATTTTGCATTATCTAGGCAAGGCAAGACAGTATCCTATGTCAACATGTGCATTTTATAACCAAAATACATCACTATAAAGCATTTTTGAATACATGAAATACAGGAGGACATGTTCTCTATCACATGTGGACCGTGTTTGATGGGTCCACTCTATAACTGACAGAACAACATTGTGGTATCTGCTGCCCAGCTCACTCAGGTCTCGATTGACTGGAGAGAAACTTGAGAAAGCAGAACGATCAGTTTCGTCCGCCGATGATCAGTTACCTCCTGTCCTCTCTGTCTTTGTCTCAGCGTGGCTGGAGATGAAAGAAAATGTTGAACAGGGAGGAGAGGACAGCTGCTGATAGAGAGCAAACAAAAGAAGCCTTCTGTCCTTCCTCTCTCCTCGTCCTCTTTCATTCATCCTCCCTATCTCTTTCTCTGCCTGTCTCCCCTGTCTCCTGTCCATTCATTTGTCTTCCTCTCTGTGTCTCCTCCATCTTTACTTTGTCCTTCTGTCTGTCTTGATATCTTTCTCTCAGGGCATTATTCTCTCCTCATCTTTACACGGGTCCTCCTTTTGGCGTTCTCCTCTTCGACGTCCCTCCAGCGTTCTCCTCTTCCCTCTTTTCGTTCAATTCTTTCAGAGCGCTCTGCTGAAATCCGATCTGTCACTGTGTCTTTGGAGACAGATAGAGTTGTGTTGCCAGGGGTTTCAACCCAGCAGAAAAGCAAAGCTGCAGTTTCATCAGTTAAATCAGCCAAAGTGTGTGTGTGTGTGTGTGTGTGTGTGTGTGTGTGTGTGTGGCTGTGTCTGTGTGTATGTGTGTGTGCCTATGTGTCTTTGAGAGGCTTTCTGCATGTCTGAAAGTGGGTTTATATGTAACTTTTCCAAGTTTACATCCGACTGTGATGTTTCAATGGAGATAAGTGGAATATAAAAATCCAAACACTAAAAGTTTCAAGGCTTTTTTGACTGAAGATGTTGTCCAGTTCTCAAAAAGAAAAGTTGAATACTAACATACACTAGTACACCACAGCTCCCTTTCTCCTGTAAGTACTCAACTGAACGTAAGTTGTTGACATGTTACAGCGGCAGGACAATAGCCATAACTCATTGCAGCCACATTAACATACAAATGTAATTTATACAGTCGTTTTTCAGTTTATTAAATGCACCTAGACTTTTTGGGAAAACATACAGGATAATGTTTGCAGTCCTATTAAGCAGTCTGCAGTCAGTTCAGCAATTTGGCAATTTAATAAATATGTTCAAATTGAGAGCAGCAAGAGACTAACAATCAAAACAATTGCTTTAATTGGGAGTGGGTTGGGTTTTCACACTAATTAGCCCAACATCATTCATGCTAAATAATACTTATTTTACTACGACTTGAAATGTGTTCGATGCTCTGCTACTTTTTGCTGGAGCAGCTGAGGACAGGTCAATTTCACATTTTAATTTATTGTTAAATTACAAATATGGAAATATATGACTCTCTCTTTACTTGAAAAAAAACATTTCCATTTTTTCCTGCTGCTACATTAGTGATCTGTTTATTGCTGTTTTCTTGCTTGATATTGCTTAAAAGGCTATGTAGAAGGTTGTCAAATTTGATTGCCCTGACATGTTTTCAATGTTGTATTTACTTTGGTTGAATCTCTGCTGTTATTTTGGGGCGCAACATACAAGAACAACAGGTGAAAAGAGCTGACTTGGTATAAAGGCTATGATATACATTGTTATTGAGCGCTTTGTGTTGTATGTGTGTGTATCTGTAATTGAATTGGGTGTTTGTTCTCTCAAAACTGAGTGGAATCACAGCTTGCTGTCTGTTCTAATTTCTAAAGAAAGATAGCATTATTGGTGGCAGACATGTACACACACACACAAGCTGTGAAGTGTGTATGGTGCTCTTTATGCTGGTACTTATATATTATTTTACTGCAAACATCAAAAGGCTGCACATTGTTTTAGCATCAAGATTACAATATGTGCATGTGCAATAATAAAGAAAAAAGTCACATCACAGGACGTGCAATGTCAAGTTTATTAACTCCAACACGTCATGATACAAATGTAAAACATGTACGTTTTCATTTCCATGACTTATCTACAAGTTTGTCTGATGGATTGGAAATCATATCCTCTGATTTCAGGCTTGTTGGATACACAGCTATTCTTGTTATTGAGTTTACAGGAAGACTCTGCATCCACAGCTATCCACCAATCACAGTCGATTAATCAAACATAAGTAAGTCCTGCTAGCTGTTTGATAGCCTAACCATGAGTGAGGAACAAGAGAGAAATAACAAACAACAAAAAGGAAGATTTGGTTGCGTACAAAGTTTATATGTCAGGTTTTCTCTATTATCTGGCAGCCCTAAAACAACATACTTCCTGTTTTGGTGTACACACACTCTAGAGTCCTCTTTCTTTCTTGCTTTGAGTGTGTGTGTTGCAGGTTAAAGTCACATTCAGTTGCAGCACACAGAGTCAGCTGATATAGGAATGAGAACTGTGATTCCCATGCCCATAATTTATTTTGTAAGTAGTAAATGTAGAAATGTATTTGTTATATGATTTCCTTTTCAATGACACAACCGCTGAGTTCACTTTTGAATATAAACGAAGCGGCACTGCGAATAAACAAGAGTCCTATTGTGCTGTCAGTTAGAATGAAAAGCCAACTTTTAACAGTGGCTGCTGAGTGCTTATTAAACTACAGGTCAAACCATAAATCATTAACGTTTGCAGGTATGCTGCAGCTGAGGTCAATGAATAAGAGATTCAGAAGAAAAGCATGTTTTATATTTGACGTCAGGTTTATAAATGGGGAGAGGAGAGACCTCAGGTGTGGGGAAGTCCAAACCAGCCTGTCTAAAGCCAGCAGCTGCAAGGATTGAAAGCCTCTCTGTCTCTCTTTTGCTCGGTCTCTCTTTTGCTCGGTCTCTCTAACAGCGTGCACTCTCCTCCGTACCTCAGGGTGTTTCCAGCCATTCTTTCTCCTTCAGCTGCTTTATCTTTCTGTGTTGTGGTCTGTCTTACCTGCAGCTCTGCTTAATAACATTTTCTGTTGGGACTAAACTACTCATTTAGTCAAACGCATTAGCCTCTTTGTTCCCCCCCATTACAGAGAGGAGAATTACTTCCCTTTTTTATAGTTTCTATAAAAGTCAATGCTTTTATTGAGTGCTGCATACATATGAAATAACTCATTGAGATTATTTTTGAATCATACTGCAATTGCGAGATATGATTCCATAGTTTGATCATTTGTGAACTTGCATGTCCGGCAATGTGATTATTGTATGTGGAAGTGGATTTTCACCCAACAATATTTTAGTTTAGTCTGTAGAGCCAGTATATTTTCATTTTCTTTCACAAAAATACACAATTATTACAGATAACAAATGATGAACAGTGCAGGGAGAGACAGAAACCCCACTGGGCTTATTTGGAGCCTCCGCCTTAATAATGTTAAAAATCACATATTTGATAAAGAACGTAAGATCATTATACAAACAATAGCTTTATTTCAAGCTATGTGTCTATACTGTAGTTATTAAAGCAACACAGATCATGACCTTCAAACAATGGAATAACTTGCATATTTTAGTTGAATAAGATTAGGCTTTGTAAATAAGAACATTACATTATTATGCGTATTTGTTATTATCCATATATTGTTCTACCTAGTTCGACTTAGATTTTTACCTTACTTATAAGTTGGAGAAAAATATTCTACCAACTTTCAATAATACTGACACTGCATGTTATTGAAATGCAGAATGTAATTCAAACAGCTGTAGTTTAAGTGAAGCCACCCACATTGTCAGCTAGCGTCAGCAAATGCATCCTGGCAAAATTCTGCATAAGTATCCCATAACCAATCTCATCTGGTCTGTAGACAGTCACCTAGTTGGATAAATTGCAGGTAGATCTGCACTGCCAGATGATTGACCTTTTTGTCGAAGCTAATTACATGTTATTTTTCAGATTTCCATAAAGAGTTTAGCATTAGCTGAAAAGTATTGTGAAGTGGTAGAAGAATGGGCGTGACATTGGTTTCTTAAGCCTTTCTGTCTTATCTCATCCAAGCCTCATTTTTCTTTAGTATTCATTTGTTAATGAATGTTTCTCCCATTTTATTATTTTGGTGAAGCACTGTGGACTTAAAGAAATGTCTGACCTATCAAACTGCTTTTGATTCATTATGCTGCTGCTGCTACTATGGCTTTATGTTTTTTTTTATAAACGGCATGGATGACTTCAGTCGTGGCTTTTTTTGCTTGTTTCCCTAATTAAGCCAAGAAACAAAACAAAACAAAGAAGCCATATGGAGCTGGGTTGAGAAACACTTTGTTCTGTTCATATCTTGAAGCTTCACGGCTCTGAAATTAAAACATATAGCCTGCTTTTTCCCCTCACAGTCATTAATGTTGCTCCCACTGTAATTGGAAGAGAGCAATTAAACAATGAGCCACTGTGTAACAACATACAGAGGTCAAATTAAGCTGCTCTTAGTTTTGTATCAATGATGATTTAATGAAGAAATGTGGTCAATTTAGGATGTAAATACATTTCTAATTGCTCAATGTGGCATTGATAGATAAATGCATCTCCATTTATCTAATGACATTCAGTCATTCATGCTTTTAAGTTCTTCTTCCTTAATAACTGTAACTCTAAAATGTTTTCCTCCTCTTTCACATCTCCAGCTACTGTAATTAGAAACCATATAACTCTTAATTACTGCGTCCCTCCACTGACCCCCTGTTTGCTGTATTTACTCTGACTGAAAGCTCTTACATTTTTCAGTAGCTTCCCCCAATTTATCAAATCCCCTTACCCTGTTCTTTGTTATCTTCTCTCTTTTACAATTCAACTTAAATTGTATTTGTGTTAATTTGTCCTTCTATTTTCCCAACCTATTATTTCCACCTTGGCATCACTGCTTTGTATTGGATTTTTCAGCTCTTCTAGTTAGATTTACCAAGGTGTGTCTGATAATGTGTGTTTTAGCAATTCTTTCCACACAAAGTTGAGCGTATTTGGATAGTGTTTGGTTACGGATAGAAGAAGAAAAATACAGGGGAAAAGAACAATAGGAGATGAAAGCTGAAGAATCAAGACAGACATGAACAGAGGGATACTGATGTACCTACACTAATACTCTCAGCTGGGTTTAAGTGTGTCGGTGTGTGGAGGTGTCAGACACATGGAAATACACACAATGCATGCAGGGAGTGTCAAAGTATTGCCTTCACAAATGTCAGATCCGGATTCAGAAACATGTGCTTGACAGTTCTGAGGTAGTGAGTAGATTTGTTCTTTCTCTGTTTTAACCACTGCTTAAATGAATCCTTTAAATCAGGGAGAGATTATACATTAACAGGTCATTTGTATAGGAAGGCTGTACATTTTATCCAGCAGCTCACATTGATCCTGCAGCGTTAGCTAAAAAAACATGTTGAGTTAGGATTGTGGTTATAGCTGAATTGTCTCTAATACTGTATATATGAGTGTCTTTAGGTTTATTTAAATGCAGTACTTAATGATGGACCTAGTTACTAACTAACACAAGTCAATATTGTTTTTAACATTCTGCATTAGCTTAGCATTAGCCTTTATGATAAAACATTTTAAAAAATTAAACGCTTGCCTTTAACAATATGGAAATGTATCTTGTGTTAAAAGTGCTACAAAGTTCACATTATATCCTGTTAGCTATACATTAGCCTGTATGAAATGTAGGCTTAATGTTAGCCTCTATGCTCAACAAAGCAGCTAATATAACTGATATTGTGTTATAGCTTAGCATTAGCCTTTATCATCAACAAAGCAGCTACCAAAAATAATGTTGTCTTAAACATGAGTCGAGATAAAAGAGAACCAATTCAGTTCCTGATGATGATATTGTATACAATGCTACGTTATTCAGTAACATATACCAATAGAATTCCGTCTTGCTACTTCATTCTTTAGAAACATGACTTCAGCTCAGGTCTGGACCAGTAATGAACATTTTCTAGTGTTTTTTCTGGCTGAAGTTTCCTGGCAGCATGACACGTTGAGTCTACATTGTAATCCTCTGGCATCCTGAACCCAGCAACATTTCCTGTCTGACCACACCGAGCCACACTGCACCCTGACAGCATCCTGACCTTGGAGTCTTCTCGGCTTGGCTACGGCTCATTCAGGATACTGATTCTTCCGAGAATAGTGTCTGTAATGTGGTGTTTTTGTGTGTGTGTGTGTGATGGTCAGCATGATGTGCCAACTACTACATCATTGTGCCAGCTGGACAGTGGCAGTGAGACCTGTAGCTGTACAGCCAAAAACACACACACATGCTTACACACACTGACATGCTGGCATGCTTGTGTCGTCTCCAATGCCAGTCATGCAGATTTGATATCATGTAATAGGAGAACAGCCCAAATCATGCCAAAAACAGCATCTAGGGAAATACACTCACATTTGCACGGATGGTAGAGCCAGTACCCAACACAGCTTTGCTGTCCCTAGATTACTTGGAAAAGATTAATTCCAGATTAATAGGATGATGTTAATCAAGGATTACGTTCACATAATTACCAGCTGAAAAAACATCCATGTGATTAAAAACAGCACAAGGTTTTACCTTTTTTCACCCTGATTATTCTTCTTTCCCAGTGAAAGTTTCTGCTTAGTTTGTCAAAAGCAAAGGCAGCTTCATTATTTTACTGCTGCTTTTCCTCCTACATACTTCACACTAGTAACTGCATGTACACATATATATTCATACTGAGTTTGCTCCATCTATACTTCTCTAGGAACATAAAATTATATAAAGCCTATCCTTTGAAAAGCTAATGCTAATAAATCTTAAAACCACTAGGTGTAAAATTAGAAAATGTTGGTGCGTCCCGGTTGTATTATCTATCCCAGGCAGCTGCGCTTTTTCATTCACCTTTCATCCATTTATCAGGGACCAGTTCATGTTCATTTAATTTATAATAACAGGTATATAAAGGTGTGCTATAAATATTTAAGCAGATCTTTCTTGCTGGTCATCATACGTTGGTCAGTCACTATAATGAAAAGGGGATTACATTGCATTGTCTTTGGTATTAACAAGGGTTTTAAAAGTCTTTTGAAGTTTTTTTTAATATGTTAAATGTTTGAATTAATAGAGACAACTACACTTATAACAGGTCTTTTATTGCTACATCAATTAACTGAATATTTCTCTGGATACATGAAAACTCGTCAGCCTGTGGTACAAAGCAGTCATGAAGAAACACTTTGGTTTCACTGCTTTAGTGTTGCCATGGTATCTGTATCTGTCACCCCCCTTTGCTGCTTGTTTCCGTTGTTTTCTTCCTCCGTTTGTTCAGCAGTTTTATTCCTTTCCTTTTTTCATTATTGTCTGTTCATCCTTACATACTGTAACACTCTTCATTTCTTTCTTTCTCTCTTTCTTTATGCTATATTTTGTCTCCCTTTCACACCCCAGTTTCATGCTACAATGTTGTTGTTACATGCATTCTCCATCTGTTTCATTCCCCCCACTCTTCCAATGTCTTGCACCTCAGATCAAAACACTTTAGAGCATACTGTGCACGTGGATCCGAGCCATCACGTTTTCTTTTGCTTGTTTGTTTAATGATCCACAACATTATTGAATAGAAAATCGGCTAGTACTTCGGTAAATGCTGACAAGAGTACTCTAAACATTTTCTCCCTAGAATCAGTGCTTGCATCTCAAGAGTTTCATGCTTTAATTGCTTTCATCAGCTTGGAATTCACACTCATTAAATACATTTCATGTTAAGGCTTGTTTGTATTCACACAGGATGTTTATTGTAAAATACACAAGAAAATAAAATGATACTTGGCTGCAAGTATCATTGCATTGGAAAAGAGGAAATAAGGCACAAGTCTTTCAGTGGATTTTTGATAAAAGTAATCAACAACATCTGTTTCAATTCTATTTATAGATATACTGTAGTGTAATAAGGATACCACAAAAAGTCGTGAACATGTCAATTGATCCTTGTCGTCACGTCCCGTTAAACGACTCAAACGTGTTGTAATCATGCAACAAGCTCTCAATCTTTTTCGTAATACCACTTTAGTTTTTTCCTTAGACCTGCCTGTGTATTGCTGTCATTACTGGCCTGTTGTTAATAGCAATGAAACATAGATGTAGTTGCTGGTTCTAGAAAGTCATGTTACCCTTGTTTTATGGGGAAAACTGGAGTCTCATGATGACTTACAATCTTGTTGGTTGATTTAGGGGCAAATGTTTAGGAATTTGTTCGAGAAATAGTCTTTTTGGTTTGGCAGACAACTCTTAACAACACAAAAACCATTAGTTTAGCGATTTGGCTGAGGGGAGATGGCGGGAAATACATTGTTTCGGTACTTCTTGCAGTAAAAGGCACATTTTCTGCAATTTTAGGCCTTTTGAATTGACTTCTCAGTTGCTAACACAGTTTTGAATAAACAATGGGAGCTGCAATCAAAACCTCTGAAGTGCTCCAACTGTCACTGAGCATTGTGTATGCAGAAATCGAACTGCACCTTCAAAATGTATACTCTTGGCAGCTCTAGATCTCTCTTGTCTTGGATGCACTGTATGCCATAATATCTCTGTAGGTTGACATGACTTGGCATTCAAGAAACCTTTAGGATGTTTGTTTATTTCATGCAAACATACAGAGAATACAACTTCAACAGATTTCTTGTCAAGGTTGTGTTATCATTCAGTGTTTGAAAAATCCAGTTTGCCTGAAGTTCTTCCTGTTGTGCTCTCAAGGAAAATGCAGCAACCTTTTTTTCATCCAGGAACCGACCCAGTTCACATTATCCCTTTCATAACGTTCATGTTTCCTTTTGTCATCTTGATTTCATTTTACAGCAACATGGTTTGTGACAACAAAGCTGTCAGTCTGCAAACATCGCAACGTTCTTGGCAACCTTTTGTGATTGCTGTATGTGAGAGCTGTGAATGCACCAACGTTAACCCTTATCGCTTCCTTTTCAGAGCGCACACACACATACACACACACACACACACACTGATTGGTATGCATAAATACACACAAACGGATGACTGGATACAAATGGATGAGTGGATGTGTTGCATGTCGTGGATATTCCTAAATACCATTAATCCCCTGATCCAGTAAATTCACACGAACACACACAAACAAACAAAAATACATACACACACACTTAGATGCAGACACATACACACAGATGTATAGCTTATCTACAATAATAAACAAGGAGAAAGACCTTGAAAAAAGAGCAGAAAAACTAAACTGTGCACAAAGTTGCCTGACTTGAATACTTTAGTTCTCCATTTGATCTTGTCTGTCACACACATTTTATTTCTTCTTATTCCCTACTTCCATCATATCTCCTTTTCTCCCTCTGCCTCAATCTCTTTCATTCTTTTCCTCCCTGTTTCTGGAAGAATAGCAATTACAGTCCGCAGTTGGTCGAGGCACTTGTAAATGATTGAAAGAGAGAAAATGGGAAGAGAAGCGGCGAGTGGACGGACTAATAAGATTCAACGAGCTGAAAGTCTCTTTTGTCACAGAGTCTGTGTCAGTGGGAGGCAGGACGAAAGGAACAATCTCTCCCTCCCTCTTCTGTCTCTCCTTTCTCTTTTTTTTTTGTCATCCGGAATCAGAAGAAGCAAACTCAATTATAATCTCTTTCCCGTAAAATATGACCCTGGCACTGCTTCAGTTGTCACTTAAGTAACATGAAAGCACAGGAAGTCTCAGGACAGGACCGTTGATTAACAACCAGCCTGTCGTGAAGTTTATGCGGTCAGATGGCCTGACCAGTGGCTCTGTAAGGACTCGGCAAGTCATGGTGTTATGTTCACAGACTCAGACTTTAAAAGAAAAAGAAACTCTTTCAGATCGTGTCCAGGAAGAGTTTGTGTAGCTGTTGATTTAGCATTTAGTTCCTGTGGATGGAGATGTAATAGTGATGATAAATTGGAGATTTGATTGCAAACACTGACTAAAGAGATCATTTCAAAGTTTGTCAATACTGAATTTAACTAGATGATGAATATTTTCCCCCTTTAATTATGCTGGAAACTGTAGACTTATAAGTAGTGTTTTGAAATCAATGCAGGGTAAAACCTCCACAAGATCTCAGGTCTAGGAGCTGTGGCCTGAGAGATAGAGTGAATGTGATGTGGGAAGGGAGGGCGAAGTGTGAACATTTTCTTCAATATTTCAGTGTCCTTTCGAGTTATGTGGTGAGAAGGTCAAACAAACTAAGACAGGAAGAGAGAGAAACAGAAGCAAAGAGCACTACAGTCTGAAGATGTCATAGAAAACCCTCAAAAGCTACAACAACTCTCGAATGCTTTCATTTCTCTCCTCGTTTTGTTTCTGCAAGAACTGCCTCGGGTCTGCTCTCAGTGTACTGTGACGGTGCATTTACTAGTAACCTAATAGCTCAGAGAACTGGTTAATTATTATGGTGTATTATTGTTTGGTGTGTATACAGAATGTGTGTTACTTGCAGACAAAGCAGTGATGTATCCCCTAAAGTGCACTGGGTGCCCCAGATAGAGCGATCGGGTGGCATGATTATAATGTATTACTGTAATATCACCAAATATATAAGCATGAGATATATTACGTGTGTGTGAGGTAATTGCACCACTACTGCCACACATTAACACAGTATTTTATCACTTCTCCCTCCAAAAACAATAGCTCAAACCCTTATTTTATACACACTGTTTCCTTCTCACACACACTTTGTATAATTCATGTCTTCTGTGTGAGAGTAAAACAGAATGATGTCACTGTTTATTTTAAAAAGATCCTTGACTCACGTCACGTTCGGACTACTTGGGAGCTTTATGACCTCCTACCTGTCATCGTCTATTTATATCAAAACGTCTACATGCGTTTGAGATGAGCCCTGCCAATCAAGCAGTGAGAGTGAAGTGTGTCAGTTCTTGTGCAGCTCATCATTTGTTGTCCTTGTTTCAAACGTTTGGCGACCTACACAATCTAGTTCCTGTTGTTTATATCCTACACTTTATCCTAGCCAAATAGCATTGTATTAGAAGTTTGTGGGAGGTAAATGCATAACAAAAACAACAATCAAAAGAATAGTTCAACAATCAGAAGGAGAAATCATTTTTTCGTCCACAGCGGGGAAATTCACATTTGTTACAGCAAAAGTTGCATAGATGCAAAAGAGCCATAGAAGGTACAAATATTTTGTTGCAATAACCCAGAATAAGCTTACATATAGAAGAAAAAGCACACAATAGTTAAGCTAGATACTTTTTTTTTTTTATATAGTTGATCGTTTGGGGAAATAAAGATGAGAGAATAGAAGCAGTATTTTGTCTATGCATTAAATACAGAGCTAGAGACAGGGGGCGATTAGCTTAGATTAGCTTAGCTCAAAGACTATAGGCATGGGAAACAGCTAGCAAACAGAAAAAGATAAAAGCCAGTTATGGTCTATGTGCTATAGATAGCTATCTTGAAGAGCAGTTTATCCATCCAACTTGTTTAAAACGTTGCTGCATGGTTAACAAAACTCCTGGAAGTTTTTGCCAAGAACACTTTCCAGCACATACCTCCTCATAAAACCATAAAAAGTGGTTTGTTCTTTTTGTGTACAGCTTATAGTAAAAGGGTATGCTTATATGATTTGTACAGGTGCTGGTTATGTAAGAATATGGCTTTGTCTCTTTGGACAAAGCCAGGCTGGTTGTCCCCTGCTTCCAATCGTTTTGCTATAGGCAAAGCTCGGCAAAGTTTACATTTTTCTATGTCTTTAACACATTGGATTTTATCAGTTTCATTAACACTTTACATTTCATTCACACTTGCTCATACGTGGCGTGTTGGAGTTTAATGCTGATTATGTACTTTGATGTCGCCTCTCTGAGCACTCAGCTACTCTCATTAGTGTGAGGGAGGAAGAGGAGAAAAGAAACATGAGTGTGTGAGAGTGGAGACGATGGAGGATGATGACAGAAGTGGTCAGGGGAAGAGGCTGTTGACTCTATCTGCATTCAGCTCTTGAGGGTTAGATGAAGAAGTGTGTTATAAACATGTAACCTTGTTGCCATCCATCATGGTCCTCGCCTGTGCAGCGTTGATTGGAGGACACCTCTCAACACGAGCCAATACGTGCATGTTAAGTGAATTGCTCCTTCTCTCTCTCTGTAGTTTGTTTCTCTCATACTGTGTACTTAAAAACTGAAATACATTATCTGTATTTGTTTTTTTGTGCATGTAAATGGTTTGCAAAGGCTAGAATCCCAAAGTTCCCTCCAGAGGGAATTTCTATCTTGCCAGCAAAGATTGAACTCTTTCGTTAAAAAAAACCCCAAAACAACGTTGTGTTAGTCCATATCACAATACTTCCCAAATTCCTTATCTTGTCTACAACACGTATGGCACCTGTATGCTTCATACTGGTTGAGACCGTTTTGTTGAGTAGAGAAAATTGTGCTTTTCTTGAGGACTATTTTCAGTCGCTGGTTGATACTCAAGTCACATGAGCTATTGATTATCTAAAGCAGCAGGATTGTGTATGTAAGATTGATTCAAAATAACACTTTGCCATTACTGCTTTGGTTCCGTTGAAAAAGGATCCATTATTTGGTCGTTTTTGTCTTTTCCATGGGATTTGTTGTGACCAACAGAAAATACAAAACAATGCCCACCAGTATTTGTAGTATCAAAGTTTCTTAGAAGCATGGCAATACAGTATAATTGATTGACACGCAACAACAGACATAGATACAACTATCATTTTATATTGAACAGTACCTTTCGGTAGTACAAACAACCATGAACAAGAGTCCTCCACAGCTTGATACTCTTTTCCTTTGTTATAATCATCATGTAGTATGTATTTTTCCTTGTAAATGATCAAATAGTTATTATTCTGACCCTTGCGCTGAAGAAGAACCAGAACTAATGAGTGACATTTAGCAACAGAAGGAGTGCTCAGAGTCTGATTTGCTATAACGAGGGTTATGGTTGCAGGACTTTGGTTGGATCCCAGCTCCGCTCGTATATTTTAATGATCCCGGCTCCCAGAACGAGGGGCTGTATTTACTGTGCGGGCCAGAGATTTAAACACAACCCTTCTTCTTAAATGAGTCTGAACCAGCAAACTCATGTGCACAAAATCACACGCGTTGATGGCATTAGATCCATCAGGAATGATGGATAGATTTGTGGTGATATAACATATGGAGGGCCTTCATCACTGAGCAGCGTAATTACCTTTCGTGTTGTGTTTACTCTTAGCAACTTCAAAGTCTTCATTTATTTAGTTGGAATATATGTTTTTCCAAAGCCGGTGCATCTTATTAAATGCTGCATTATGCGGAGCCTATCCCTTGAATCCATTATTTCTGCACACGTTGCTTTGACACACGTGCAGCTTTGCTTTGAACCTAAAAGCTGTCCCTCACTCCCCACACCCCCTTGCTGCCTCTTTTACTTTCTTCTCATCTGTTTCTTCTCTCCACTTTATCCGTTGCGTACTCTGTTATCCTCTCTTCATCTCACTAACTCTTCCCTCTCTCCTTGTTTCCCCAGTGGGGCGTTTGTTGATCGAGTTCAGCTCCCAGATGACGATGGAACGAGTGCAGAAGGAAAACCCCAACGTGACGGAAGGGGGTCGCTACACGCCGCCCGACTGCCGGCCTAGATGGAAGGTCTGTATATGTGCGACTCTGTCTAGATATCCACACATTCTAGTATAAAAGCCCGCTCTGCCAGTTAAAGCTGTATAAAATACATTATGAAATTAAGATACTCGGAATTATGGGGTACTAAATCAAAATTATGGAAAAGAAAAGGTATAAAATGGCTAACCAAACTTTGAGTTACAATTATGAGGACATAAAAACTGAGCAACTAGACATTAGATTAAAATATTGACATTTTACCATATAAAGTTCACTTACTAAGTAATTGTTATATCGGTTGACTTTTCATATTTCGAGATAGTCATATATATTAGTCTAGTCATATAAGTCTCTCTTCTCCACATAATACTTCACTGAGGTCGAGGAGCTTCTTTCAGCAGTAATAACGACGCCACTCACCCGTCACAATGCCTAACTATACAGAAACGAAGGTCAGTCTGCTGTCTGTCTTCATCTGAGTGCAAAATGACCGTGAACAGGAACTCAACATGGTCAATTACAGATTAACCTTGGACTGTTTGGACAGCTGAGTACGACTGATTTAAAATAAAGAGGGATAGAGGACGGCATCAAATATGTCTCTAATCTGCAATGCCATCGAGAGCTGCTTCCTTGAGTTGCTTCATTCATAATGAATGAGAACCAACTTTATGTACACTGTGACGTTAACCAGGAGGATTTTTCTACAGGAATGGTGCAGAACATTTTACCGTAGGACGAAACAAAGCTAATTGAAGCTTAACAGTCAAATAAACACGGATTGATATTTGACATGTACATTAGATTTCATTTAGCTAACAGCAGTGGCTCAGTGTGTAGGGGCTTGGACTGGGAATCGTAGGGTCGCCGGCTCAAGTCCCCAAACAGACATGAAATATGGAAAGTGGACTGCTACTTGGAGAGGTCCCAGTTCACCTCCTAGGCCTTGCTGTGGTGCCCTTGAGTAAGGCACCGGACACCTCCAATCCCCCCTCCCCATTGCTCCCCGGGCGCTGCACAATAGCTGCCCACTGCTCCTAGTACTAGGATGGGTTAAATGCAGAGGACCAATTTCACTGTGTGTGCTCTGCTGTGTGCATGTATGTGACAAATAAAGAGGGTTTCATCCTCCGATTCTATCTTATATTAAAGTTTTATTCAGGCGACTTCAAATGAGGGAAATCAACCATTAAGGTGCAAACATACGTAAAGTACATTAGCTTTTAATAAGCAACAACATTTGATATTGGTACTGGTGCATTGGCTTCAAACGTGCCAGACATTTAGGTGCTACAAAAAGCTTCATGTGTACAAGTTAATAGAAACGTTTCAGATAATTCATCTTGACTGATTAAGCTTGTTTTATGTTTTATCTACCAGAACTACTTTAGCTACTGTATGCATTCCAATCCAAATTCTGAAAATGTTTTACAGTACAAACAATTAACCAACCCAAACTATCCCTGGTGTTCAGGTGGCCATCATCATCCCGTTTCGTCACAGAGAAAACCATCTGAAGTACTGGCTCCACTACCTCCACCCGATCCTCAGGCGACAGAAGATCGACTACGGCATCTACATCATCAACCAGGTAGATAAGGCGTCAAAGAGAGTCTTGTTCAAGTTGTGTTCTTTTTTTATTCTTCCAAAAAGGGAACGACCATGACTACTTACAGTACTCGGCAAATCACAAGTAAGCAAACAGGTGACAGCTCTTAGCTCAAAAGAGTCATCGACTAAAAGTGAATATGGGAAAAATGTAAATGTTAAGGAATTACACAAGTCTTTGTTCTGTTTACTACTCTTATGTTGATAATGGTATTTACAAGTTGGAAACTTAAATGATCAATATTAATTATTGGCAAACAACTCTTGTTTATGACACTCTGTCTAAGGGTGCAGGGAACTCTTGTTGAAAGATCAAATTGCTATGGCAATACATAGACTTGAATAGAGCTATTAGCTAAGTTTGTAAGCATTGCCATCATCAGGTATTTAATTCTTTATTATGATTTGAAAAGTAAAATTCCTGCATGTTAGAGCTAAGAGCAAGTCATTTTTCAGGTCTGCCATCCTTATTCTTTCATACCTTAGTGTTTATTTCTTTCCCTCACACCAAAAACAAACTGCAGTGAAAACCAGCAACACATTAACTTTCTCTGCTCTCCACTCAGCAGAAGCACACTGAGCTATATTGTCTAAGCAATGTTTTCAGAGTGCATGTGGGTTTTTCACACTGCAAAGGGCGAGACTTCTTCTTCTGCTACATTATGGGTAATGATCTCTGCTTTCTGCCCTTTCTCTTCCCTGTGGGTCTCGCACAACACCTTAATAACTCCCCCCTGTGGGACAAACCTTTGGTTCCGCCTGCCCTGTTGTGCTCTGCTCTTGATATGGCGACGTTCCAGTGTCTTACTCTCTGGCCTTCACACTTAAACACACACTCGCATGAACACACATTTTGTCTCTGGGCGTCTCTGAATTGTATTTTATCTCAAATGTAAAGCTTTAGGATGGTGTGTTGTGTGTAGAGCGTACTAGAGTGGGCAAACCATCCGGAGCCTTTTTTATCTTAATCCGCCCTTTCCTTTCATTCCTTCAGAATGGGCTTAGATCATCCCTTAATGAAATTTCCGTCACTGCATCAAGACTGTTACAGTATATACTCTCAGTTTATCTTCATCTCAAGGCAGTTTGGCTCATTTCATTTCTGTTCTCAGGTGTCTTTTTATCAATCTGGACTTCGGAAGTTCTACTAAAAGGAAAAGTTGTTAGAGAGATGGATAGATGGATGGATGGATGGTTGGGTGGGCGGTTTGGTGGGTGGTAGGTAGGTAGGTAGGTAGGTAGGTAGGTATAGGTAGGTAGGTAGGTAGGTAGGTAGGTAGGTAGGTAGGTAGGTAGGTAGGTAGGTAGGTAGGTAGGTAGGTAGGTAGGTAGGTAGGTAGGTAGGTAGGTAGGTAGGTAGGTAGGTAGGTAGGTAGGTAGGTAGGTAGGTAGGTAGGTAGGTAGGTAGGTAGGTAGGTAGGTAGGTAGGTAGGTAGGTGATTTATTGATCCCAAACTGGGAAATAATGTAGTTACAATTAAAAAGACAAATAAATCTGACTGACAGAGAGTTGTGACAGTTCTGTGTGTTCAGGCATTACATTGTTACATCTTTAAAGGTGGAAAAAAGTATAAACATAATCAATTAAAATGCAATAAAATAAGAATAAAACAAAAACAATAAACAGCAGCAAGTCTATATACATTACTACAGTGGAAAAGTAAACTTTATTTATTCATCCCCTTGCAAAACAAGGTATTGACTTGCTTTTACACGAGAAAAGCAACAATAAAACAGTGCAACAAACCAAGCAAATTGAAGAACAGATAACAAAGTAGAGACAGCTATTACTAAATAAAAATAGAAAGCGTAAGAAATAATAACGTACAACCATAATCAAATATCCTTTTTAGGGCTACAGGAGGATTTTAAACATTGTAGTTTTCCCAGTAAATCAAAGACTGTTTTGCACTGCAGACTGTTCATACGCAATCCTTAGTCCAGCTGAAGGACTGTTTAAACATCAAATAAAATGCCCTACACTCATTGTGTTGTATGTTTACTACCAACAAAAGTCTTTATGCAATGTCACACCTTGAGGTAATCTTATTTTATAGTTACGGAGACGTGAGTGGTGCTGCGATGGCATTTTCAACTCTTTCACCTTCACTTCAAACAGATACCGATCCACTGCCAGCCCCACATTCATTTCACTCTACTGTATGATTTAGAGGTTGAGAGAAGGCTTTGAAGTGGAAATTACCCCTGTTTGTTTTTAAATGAATTTTAACTTTTCAACCGAGCAGGTAAATGTGCTCTTTTATAGTCAAGTGTAGTCATTTCTGCCTGCTATCTTTCAAGAATTTTTAACTGACCCAGAGATATTAATAAACCACAGCTGGAGGCATCTAGTTTTACTCTCACTGGAAGTAATAATGACTGAGAGTCCCCCTTTATAAAAACTGTTTCCAGAAAGGACTGACTCTTCAGCTACTGCTTAAGGGTAAGAAATTACTTTTGGTTTTTCCGAAATACATTAAATGGTTATGCTAATTGGTAAGAAAGGACATCTTGAGGTTAAAACAGTTTTATTCAGCAGTTGCTCATCTAATATATCATTATGTAATTTTGCAATTAGCTCACAATCTGGGCACTGCTGGGGCACCTTTATACCCAGGATTTATATTAAAATTAAACTCAGGGGAAATGCTTCTTCCCAAGTAGTCTGAAAAGTTAGGTAATAAAACAGCTACTCACTTTAGAGCCTGTATTCACAACGTAAGCAAAGTAAGTAAGTGAGCAATGTTGTTTCCATCTACATACAGTGGAGTTTTATGACTGTTTTCTCAAGAAACTCCACAAATAAACTTTGCATCAGCCCATATTACAATGTATCCAATAACTTACATAAACAAATCTGGCAGGGATGTGCCACGGTGCCTCGGTCTTGACTTAAAAGTTGTGTTTTGTTCTACGACATAATATACGTCAGTAAATACCTACCTCATGGAAGTCCGAAGCTTCTACGTGTCATAAAATTGTGGTTTCTTACTAAAACACGAAACTACATTTATGCTTTAAAAATCATGAAGCGGCATTTATAAATGGAGTTTATCCAGCTGAAGAAAAATGTTTTAGAATCACAAAAGTGTGTGTGCCACAGATCTTATTTCTGCAATGTTCCCAAATCCAATTAGTGACCGTTTTGCTCATTCTCAAGGGATCCCTGCAATGCTAACTTCTGTGATAGCATACAAGAACACGTCATCATTTCATCACTTATAGCCTGGTGTGTCATGGCCATGGGAGAGGCGGAGCAGGGCACACAGACACTCAATCTGCCAGACTAGCTGACAGGGAGTCTCAAAAACAGAGTGTGAGGGCAGGATGATTTCAAAAGGACCGACAAGCAGGCAGATTGAGCCGAATCAAAGCAACAGGTGGGATGTTGACAACAAGAAGTCCTGATGGGCGATTAAACCCTAACACCTGCCGCCTCTTTCAGGCAGGACTGTGGAGAGCACTTTCCTTTGTTGCTCGTTCGAATGTTAAATGAGCCTGAGTCTGGAACGTAGAGTCACTGAACGGGGTTAGGGTAGGCGTCTTTAATGTTCCCGTTCAAGTCCCCCGTTTGCTAGCAGATAATTGCTGTCATGTCCTTAGACAGAAAACAGATGTTTCCGAGCTTGGGTTCTCTGTTTTCATCATGGAAAAGGTTAAATATAAAGTTCCAATTTCTTTAATATGGCACCTAGAGCTGCAACTAATGTCTCTCATAGCAACTGTCCAACAACACAACATTTTAAATATACTGTTAGTCAAGAGAAACACACACTTTAAAGCCTCACATTAAAGAAAATTAAAGCAGCATTTGTTTGGCATGTTTAATTAAAAAATAAATGATTACCCAATTAGCAAAGTCATTGATTTCCTTTGTATTATTTAGGCTTGAGGCACGTCATGGTGTTTGCCAAGCATATATATATGAATCATAGTTTATCAATAAGGGCACGGGTCAATAGTCACATCGCATTCTCAGCTAATAGATGCAACACAAACTGCTTCTCAATTTTAAAGTTGAATTCATGGCTTTAGGTTAAAGGCTGGTCTTTCTGCATACTGCTTCCTCATGTTATACTTTTTTGCCTCAGCCGGACATTTTTTAGCAGCTATCATCTCGCTCTGCAAAGCGGTGTTGCTGGTGAGGTACGGTGAGTAGGCGTTGCAGAGGGATCATGCGGAAAGTTATATAGCAATCTTGCTGTTCCGCCCTGCTGCTCTGTGTCCTCTCTGCCTGCAGAGGACCGGGGCCAACGTTTGTTTTGTTGGCCAACAGCTGATATAAACTGGAGAAAAGCCCAGAGAGAAAGACCGACAGAGGGACAGAACGAACAGGAAAGCAGGTGAGAAAGAGAGGAAGAGCGAGGGAGCCTATTGACAGAAGTGATGAAGAAAGAAGAGCCTTCTGCTGTTTTGATTTTTATGGGAGCTCAAGGTTGATCCAAATCTGGATATTCTCGTCGATTTATTGAGTCAAACACTCTGCAGCTATAGGGGAATTCTATAATGCTCATACTATTTTCTTTTTTCCTTGCTAATATCTGCAGTAGTGGAAAAAGTACACAGATATTTTACAAAAGTACCAATAAATGTATCTTGAAATTACTCCATACATAACAGATTAACTGTCAAATTATGTAATTTTATTAGACCGTTTACTCATATACTTTCATTTGTAAGCAGCTAGGATAAAAACTGTATATACCAATGCTGTTATGCAATTTGATCTACGTTTTCTGTGTCAGCCCCCCCGAAGTGTATTAAAATAACTGTTAGGGATCATAAGCTGATAAATTCAAAAAATCAGTTAATAAATGAAGTTCTGCCTCAAAAATGTTAATTTATAGGATATTTTTCACTATTTCACTAAATCTTTTCCGAAATGTTGAATACTTTATCTCTTTAGGCCTATTTTGGAAAGGAAATGTCCCTTTGTGTGAAACATAACAACCTACTCCAGCATGGCTTTCTTTTAATAATTAATAAGACATAAAGGTCTGGAAATGTAACAGAAGGATACTTATTATTTATCCAGATTGCAGATCTTGTGGGAATACCACAAGCCAAGAACCCTAAATGAGTCAAGTACATTCCTTTGGTAAGGGTCCTCAAATGTTCCACCACTTGATATCTGGTGGCAGCCGCTACTCTATATTCGGTCGTTTGAAGCCTTTCTGCCAAGTGTTTACATTTTACACTGAACCTTACATTTTGATATGCTGCTCGGGCTGTTACTCTTAATATTTTTGATGTGTGCTCAAAAGTAGTCTTAATCTCTATTTTTGTCAGACTTTTGCACCAGCAGAAAATGGAGGGAAAGTGAGATAAAATGTGACCTACTGACATCTGGTTTCAACTCACACAACACTATAAGCTTCTGCTGTGCCGCTTGCTCCGCTAATCCACCAATATATGACCCGCACCCCCCCCTTCTGCCACCCGTCAAACCCCTCATAAACAAACTCACACACACACACACTGTTCAGTGACTCCTCAGCATCTGTCGGCAGTCTCAGGTTGTGTAGTAGAGGAAGGAGAATCCAGTCAGCCTTAAACACAGTTTGTTCTTCTCATTCACGGCTACACTTCAGTTCCAGCAGTTTTCCGGCACTGCGTGTGCACCAGAGGATCAGGATGGATTAAGCTCTGAGTGTTTCTGTCTCCATTTGTCTGGGCTGTATGAGGAAGGACACATTAGGAGGGACCATGTAGTTCATATGGGATGCCCCCAATGCTTACAAACCAAACTAAAGCAAAACTTCTGAAAATGACACTTCTTTAAAGGGGCCCTGTTTTGCTTTTTGGGGGTTTCCCTTCCCTGTAGTGTGATCGGTCTGTAAAGGTTAGCATTTCAAGTTCCCTCCAGAAGGAGTCTCTATCCCCCCCCCCCACCTGAAATGCCTCCATCGGACTCATTTGTTTACTTCTGTAACAATGGTATCCCTATGGAACACTCGCTATTGGCTCCAACACATTGTACCTGATAGGCTAAGGGGCGGGACATCTCTAAGCTGATGAGCAATCACAACAGAGCTAGCTAACAAATCAGAGAAGACTGGGCTCTGGTTTCAGACACAGGGTGAAAGAGGTGCTCCAGCACAGGCAGTATGAGAAAAATAAAGAGCTTTTTGAACATTAAAGCATGGAGACATGTCACAGGAGAGGCACAAAATACAAATATGAACCTGAAAATGAGCAAAAATATACTTGAGTCTGAATTATAGGATAAACTGTGGGCCTGGAAGACTTACAGTGTCATTTACAGTAGGGCTACTTCGGTTATCTTTGATGAAGGGTTTGCTCTAGACCAGTTATTAAAAAAAAAAAGCTTACGTGGAGAAGCCTGTTTTATATAAGGACATTATGCTGCCATAGTGCATAAACTGTGTGACACTGCAAGTTACGTCTGTCTATACTGTATAGAGAGAGTGCTGTTGAAGGATCCAGACACCACATAAAATATTCAATCCATAGTACTCTTTATCTGAAGTCGAAAATGGCACGTTTTTAATCAGGTGATAGACAGAACAAAACCTTCTTTAATTATAACATTCATTATTGTCTTATCTTCTAGTAAAGGGTGCAGGCCTGGGTGAGATATTTAGACGTAGACCTCTGAGAAGAAATAATCTCCTTCTACTTAAGTTTCTATTTCTCTCTTTCACCAACACTCCAGCCCATGCATGGTTGTTACACTCCCTGTCTTCTACTACTAGAAATTGAAAATGTAAAAAGAAAAAGAAATGAGGGAGTTTCTCGTGCGGTTGACCGTGGAATAGGATATCGATTTAATGAGAGACAAATCTGTTTCTTTCCTTGTCATTGCATCCCTCTTCAACTTTGTGTCAGTGTTTGCTGGAGCGTTGTTACCGTTTTGTAGAGAAACTGTACAGTAAAATAATGTTCTCATTCAATCTGTACTCATTGCGCTCGTTGAGTCCCAGGTGCAAGAGCTCGATGTGATTGCACTAGCCTGGGTTGTGATGAATTATAAATGCGGCACACTCCTCTTCTCCTCTCCTCTCCTAAAAGTACTAAAATGCAGGATCTCTGCACGACTTCTGGTTCAGATAACCATAAACACCACCTGGATCATAGTGTGATAAAAACGATATGACCTTTTTAAATGTAAAACTTCTAAAGTGTCTTTCTTTACCATTAAAAGCAAAAACATCTTAACCCACACAGACACTATAAATATGGTCCTTAAGAACACATCTTTTGGACTTATTTTCAGAAGTGTTTAGATATGATGTTTAATTTGCAGTAAAGCAGCTGAAAAATGTCTTTCCGACCATTTGTTAGAGAACACATTTCTTAAATCATGAACATTTGGGCCGCACAATCAAAGAGAGGACTCACTTAAACCTGGATCTGCTAACCAAAATGACAGAGCACATGTTTCCTTCTCAAAATATCATTATTTTTTCAATCAAGCAGAGGATTAACAACCATAACTATGGATACATAGACATGGAGACAACCTGTCACACACATTTCACACGAGCACTTACCGATACTTTAAAAGAATGCCTGATACTCCTTGCATTATACATGCAAAACATTCGCTGTGTGGTTACTAGGACAAAGTGGACAGGCGTAATTTGAGGCACGGTGCATCAGCAAATTGACATTTTAGCATTTTAGTGATGCATAATTAAACGTGCCTTTTGTCCCTCAGCCCCCCCTTTAATCAAGCGTCCATTAACACTGGGCTGTTGACACAGCAAAAGACAGCGAGAGAAAAGACCAGGATGGTCCCTGCGCACAAATTACACCACCAAACAATACAGTGTGTGAGGATGGTGTCTTTCTTTATAGAGTGTTGTCTTCCAAGTTCTAGACAACTTTATATTTTCCCAAATGGGCAATAGACACTCAGCACTCAGCATTAAGAGTATAAGGTACACGATGTACAAATATAAATTGTGGAGGGACTGAGGTAGGACTGGATACCATATAGGCACACACTCGGTACATTAAATGTAAATATACACTCTGATGCAACATGTCAGCAAGCTGTTTATGTACATCATCTTCTGTGTATTCATCTTCTCAGGGATCAGCCTGTTGGTGCTCCATCCTGGGAGTCGTGGTTGAGGATGATGATTTGCTTTGAACATAACACATACAATTTGAAGGGCCTTTTTAGCTAATTTTCAGGTTCATATTTGTATTTTGTGCCTCTACTGTGACATGCTTACATGCTTTAATGTTCAAAAAGGTCTTAATTTTGCTCATACTGCCTGTGCTGCAGCTCCTCTTTTCACCCTCTGTCTGAAACCTGAGCCCAGTCTGCCCTGATTGGTTAGCTGGCCGGCTCTGTTGTGATAGGCCAACTGCTTAGAGAAGTCCCTCCCCTTAGCCTATCCCAGACAATGTACTAGTCAACAGAAACGCAAGGGTTATGTTGTGATTTCATTATGTTTCGGAAGTAAACCAAAGGCTACAATTGAGGCGTTTCAGGCAGGGGGGGAATATGTGGTAGAGAAAACCCTTCTGAAAGGAAAACTAGTTTTATCTGCATTAGAAAAAATGTTTTGTATTATATTTTTCTTATCTTATGTGTTTTTGTGGCTACTTTGCATAATTGAATAGCTCTAACCCCTCATATATTTGGTCTTTATGTGTAAATGTTTCAAGGTGTGTGTTATATCTCCTCTTTTTTGTTTGGGTTTTTAGTCCCTCGAACTCTTCCATCACCCCCTTTGCCTCTTTTTCTTTCACCTCCACTCAGGGCCAGTGTTGTGATATTTGGACAGCAGCTCTTCACACATTCAGCGTGTGCTGTCAGACAAACAGCCAAACTTGACGACCTTGCTATTCAGAGAGCTGAGAACAGCTGTATGAAAACCTTCTAACCGCCTTGACAAGCCTTTGTTAAAAAGGCCTGGAAATGTCACTCTGATTCCAACCCATTCGTTCCTGACTCCTATTTTTCTCCCCTGAGAGCTCACCTCCAGTCTCACTGAGGCAGTATCTCTGCTCTGTTTACCTCCTGCACACAGATTTGGCAGAAAAGGCCCGACACATAAACGTTTCCCTTCCTCTTTGCTCGTAAAGGTTATGAAACACGATCCATTATTAACCTACTCCAAGGCTTTAATGCTTATTAAATAGATTTTGCTTTCCCTGATCTGACTTTAGTGGCTGGTTACATATTGTGGATTTTCACAAAATAATATTGTCATTTGTGCTCGTCTGTAAAGCAGTCTCCTGTAGATTGTAGGACAAATATTTTTTAAAACAGACTCTTTCACAGTTGGTTCATAGACGTTGGATGCCAAACAAATAGGGAGCTTATTGATAACTGTTGTCGGTTTTGGACAGGAGGGCATGGTGATCCTGTGGTTAGGGCTGTACTCGCATCAAATTAGGTCTAAAGAGCAGCTGGAGTCTTTGGTGCAGTTTGGTGCTTTTTTTATGCCTTTTTCTTTCATTCACTGCATTTCATCCTTTGAGCCGACAAGAAAAACAGAGCCTACACTAAAGATGGGCTGTAACATTGTCAGCACTATTAGAGATTACAAGTGGGGACATGGTTATTGTGTCAAAAATACTGCTCTGAGCCATAAGCAAGTGGAATGGGGAGAAAAAAAATAGTGTTAGTCGTAATTGTTAAGAAAATTGGCCCAAAATGCTTCCATTTATTGTCGTTTCGTCCTAATGGCTGTGCAGTGTGGTTCACAAGCAAGATGTAGAAGTGAGATATCCTGTAACTTCCAATTCTCTGTTATTAGACGAGCACTTTTCTCTCATTTCTAGACAAACCTTTGTCAGCACTGTCACTGTGTGTGTGTGTGTGTGTGTGTGTGTGCATGTGTGTGTGTGTGTGTGTGTGTATATGTGTGTGTCTAATCCCACTTCTTGAGCCCATTAGGGTTGTGCAAAACCACAGCATCTCATTTGTGTGAAAGTGTTGTGCTCCAGCATGCCACATGAGGCTTATGAGTGCACCACAGATTTAGAGGCAAATGCTGTTTTCCCCATGATGCATTAGTACCAATAATACATGGAGCTATTTCTCATGAGATGCTTTTCTTTTGATGTTGAGGAAAAGCTCCGTTGTCTACTGAGGAACATATTTGATGGTATAGAATTCACACAAGAATTTATCATGTGTTTATTGAGATAAACTTGACAATGCAAGATGAATCTATATATTGTAACACTCAATGCAGACTAATGCAGGAATAACATAGATGTCCATGAAGATAAAATGCATATGAATATGATTTTGCTTCATGTTTGTATGCAAGTAATTTTCTTTTAACAGAATGTAAACATACTGCTCTCAAGATGAGATTCATGAGGAGATTTCACTTTTCCATTTGTTTTGAGTCTATTTTCCTTACTTCATTAAATATCAACTTTTGCCTGGATGTTTTACCAACAACTTAAATATTTAAGTCTTTTGAGATTTAACTAGTTTAGGAAATAGTTTTAACCAAGATAATCACTGACATGTGAGAAACTTAAATATAGTGCAAGCGGCAAAATGATGGAGTCCTAACAGGTGTCCATGTCCAACGATACATGCTATTAATCAAATACAGATATTTTATCAATGCATTGTTGTTTCTTTATGATAATAGATTGTGAACATATCATATTTTGCATATCACTGGATGTAAAGGTTTAAGTGAGCGTGCCAGAAATGTTTCCTATGAGTACAAAGGCAACAACTGCATCAATGACACTATAAAAGTGGAACCAGTGATTTAACTGGTATCTGCCCTGTGCTATAATGACAGTTTGGATAATATCGTTATATATATATATATATGATAGATGGATGGATGGATACTTTATTGATCTCAATTTGGGAAATTATTTATTGTTGTTCTTGTTCAAAAGAGTTAGGTTAACTTTGTTTTGTCAGTTTTTTTTCTTTCTTGCCTGATCGTCTTTCTTCACGTTTCCCTGTAATAATGTTGTGCCTAGATATCAGGATTTTTTTATAATACAGAGTGATATGGTTAAAAGTTGATGAATTTCAGTGAACAGTTCTCACAGCACTGCCTGATGGATGAGGCAGTGACCCCATATTATTTAGCATTAACATACAATTTACAGACATGGAATGAGTCCTCATGGTCTTAGATGGTAAACATTAAGGCTATTGCTCCTACTTATTAGACCATCACTTTGGCACTTGAGTTTTCATTTTTTGTTTCAAACTTACTCTTTTTATGTTATAACCTTAAAGGTCGAGATTTGACAAGACAATCTTGAGTTATTCAATATGTCTGATGACCTACAATCTCCTTAAAAGGTTTCACACTTTCCCTGCAGTATTAGCTGTCCCTCCTCAACCGGAATGACCTGCTGCATATGGAAAAAGTTTAATGTATGTTTAGAGTCAAGGATAGTGCTGTTTCCTTTTATGATGACGGAAGCTTTAGTGATCAATAATGTAGCGTCTGCATGATGGGCAATGGGATGTATGATAGCAAGTGTTATAAAGAACCATCCCTCCACGTGGACTGACCTTCAACTTGTTTATGTTTTCCTCTCCATCAGTGGTCAGAGAATCTCTGTGAAATGAGAAAAGGCTTTCCTTGTCTTGATGAGGGAACCCAAGTGGATATGAGCAGTGAAAAACACCTCTGGAAACTATATGTATTGATTTGGAAAAATGGAGATGATATTGTTCTCTTCAAGGTCTCAGCGGGTGAAGCCTGTTGTACTCGGAGCCGCTGCACAGCGAACGCTTCCTTTTGAAAAATGAAACAAAGAGAGAAGAGCTTGACCTCCGCTCTTTGAAATACATCATTCTGTCTATTTGTTATTATATTATTCCGCACCCTTTTCTCAGTGGTTTGGTTGGCTATTGATTCGTTGGAGTTAAGAAAGAAGATTGACTTTGATTTGTGCTCGACAAGAAAAGCAGAACACAAGTGAAGTGATATTTTAATGCTGGTTGCTCGGGAGATTTCAGTTGTTGCTAGTTATTTCTGATGTATGTTCTGGGAATAAATTGGGATAAATAAATATGAATGAATACATATAAAGAGTAACTATACATCGTATTTGTCGTTTTATCACCACAAGATTCAATGATTTTAACAAAACTGCTTAACTTAAGCACTCATCTGAGCAGTACATTTCAATTTCAAATTCTAAGCTGTAAGATCATTACATGGAAACTGGAACTGTTGACTCAAAGACTTTATTACAATTTTAATTCTACTCACCAATCCTACTAGGACTTTGGTATAAGGTAAAAAAATTCTGCAGAATGCTACTTAGCTGATTTGTACTAAAATAAAATGTTGATGGTGTCAACAACAAAACTCCTCAGGTAAAGCTTTGTAATTGGCCCTAAAAGTTTCCTAATGCAATAGCTTCCATTACATTTATTGGAAGAGAAATAAAAAGACTAATTTACAGACTTTTCAGTTAAACCATACGGAGGACTTTGGCTGTGAGGGAGAGTGGTCGTCTTTCAATCAGAAAGTTGTGTGTTCGATCCCAGCAGACAACATGTCGATGTATCCTTGGGCAACATACTTAACCCTGAGTGGCTCCCGATGGCCAAAAGTGTGTGATTGTGAAGTGCTACAGCTCTGTATAAATGAGGTGTGAATGACTCATAGTATGCAAAGCGCTTTGAGGTCGTAAAGACCTGATAAAGCGCTTTATAAGTATAACTTTTCGAATTAGCAATGAAAAAAAAGGTCTGTTAGACCCGACTATTCCTCTTTCCCCTTTGAGTTAGGGAAGCACAAAACACACACACACACACACACACACACACACACACACACACACACACACACACACACACACACATCATATGCTCACACACACATTGGAAAGGCCACAGCCGTCATTGACATTTGACAGTCACAAATAAAAAAGGTGATAATGAAGTTGGGGCACCCACATTGACCTGACTGACACCATTTCATTCCCCTGCTACCTCACACACTCATATTACAGACTGGAATGTAATGTTCCCTGAGACATGATAAAACATGTTGTGTTAATGAAGAACAGAAGCTTGTTTGTGTGTGCGAGTCGATTGGTGGGAGGATGTTTATTTCAGCAACCGGCAGCAGATTTAATACGGTTTGTCTGTTGCTAAGGAAGCAGCCATCGACCCTGACTACGGTGTGTAATAGGCTAGTGTATCTCTGTCTAGCTTCCTGCTACGCTGTTCCTCCTGCCTTTTGTCTTTGATTTTTCTATCCCCATTGCCTGTTTCTCATTTTCTGTAAACTCTCTCCCTGTTCGCTGTCCTTCCTCCTCTCGTTTTCTCGTCACTCTCCACCACCTGGCATTTCCCGGAGAGTGTGTTGGCCACTGATGACTCAGGGGAATCTGGTGTACGTGTCTTGGAGTGGAGGTAATTCAGGGAATCATTGCCATTCTCTCTCGTCCTCCCCTCATGATGGATTACCAGGCTGGGGACCGACTTCACAGAGCCTGAAGAACCAAATCACTGCGGCATGAGTCCATAAAATTAGCTTTCTAACAATCTTTTCAACAAAGAGGAATAGCATTAAGATCTGTATCTGCCCATGCGTGCTACAGATTATTTTTCTACTGATTGCCTTTGTTAGTTTACTAGTTGCTTTGTTATCTTTGACTAATTTATGAACCTCTGAGTTTAATGCTACAAATCTGTCTTCAGTACTGGAGCCATGTTAGCAGATTTTTTTTTTGTAGTTGCAAAAGCAAATTTAATAGATGTGTCTATCATGCACTAACCTTTCCTTGGTGAAACACTGTGATCTGCAGAACCCTACAGCTACAAAGGTCCTGAGTGTTGATTACCACTGGGAACATCTGCACACACAATAACACACTCCGCTGTCACTGGAAACAAAAAAAAAACTGAGCTCCTGAGCTGTTGTGTTTATTTCCACCACCAAGTAAGACCCAGACAATATTTTGAGTTCAAATATTTAAAAGTCCTGACAGGGTGATTACTTCCGAAATGGTTTGTAGTGAAGCTAAAATAAATGATCACGTTATTGAGAAGTTTCTGATGGCTTTAATGGTTTGAATTATTAGGAACATTTCATAGTAAAGATGCCATGCTTCTACGGATAAAGCATTTCTTCTTACCTTGAAGTTAATTTCATGGGACCTTTAAGGCCCTCTCCATTTTTGGGAGGACAATGGCCATGCATATTGGTTTTGAGATGTGCAGTAGTTCCGTTTTTAGTACCCAATTTAAATCCTGTCTCATACAAATGACCTCTCCATCCATTGAAACTGAAATCTCAATTACTTTCTCAGCTAAACATGGTATGTCCAACACTGAGTTCCCAGTTTTAAACATTTGGTTAAATTTGTGAAAGGAAACAAAAGTACTGCTTTTGTTTAGTAAATGATCATGTGTTGGATTAAATGACATACAGTAGGTTTGTGAGGTTGATTAAGTAACATAGGTAAGATACATAGCGTACACAATGCTATAATTATTATAGTATGAGTAATATACACATCAAAATGTTTGTGTTGCTCAAAAAACACATTCGGGTTTATATCTTTTTTAAATTGACAAATTCTAATACTTAATTATCAAAGTTTAACAAAACCCTTCAGAGAACATCAACAATTGTGCTTTTATCTTTCCCAGACTCACTTAAAGGTGCCCATGATTAATAATTGTTAATTGTATAAATGATTTATCAATGCAATTAAAAACAAATTGAAGTGTTAGCTTGGTTTTTAAATGGATCTCATTGACGTAGTGTAGAAGTATATAAAGTGATTAAGCTCAGGGGCAGAACGTTTTATATTGTACAAAAATTCCAGTGGTCAAACAAATGCAACATGAACAATGCTCAAGGCAAGGAACATCAATTAAAATAGACCTGTATACCGTCTCTTGAAACACAAAACCTTGGAGGAATATTTTCTTGTTAAGTATCTATAAACTATTTAATTCAAGGACAACTTCCACCACTGTATTCATAGCCTGTATAATAGCTTGGATTGTAAGCTTTTGAAATTCATGGAAGGGGAAAAAATCCAACAGCAGTGATCATTTATATTATCAAGACACTTTTTACATTTAATTTAAGAGATATACTGCTTCATGTTGCCTTACAGTACTCCCATTTTCCCTGAGCTATCAGCGAGTGTACGATACTCTCCTCTGAAAGATCTTAATCTGTGGTCAACGTGCGCTGGGGAGAAGGAGGTCACAGGCTGTGTTAGCCTGCTCAGTGGGATATTGCCATTTTTCTTCCACAATCCCTCTTTTTTATATTTCTCCCCCCATCATATGGATGACCTTTAAAACGTTTCAGAATAGCGGGCTGCTTCTGTTGTGGCTTAATTATAAACTGACCTGAGGTCACATCATATCACCGAGGGGCCTTTGCATATTAGTCAAGGATTTAAAACCAATGACGGTCCTGTTGCAGAGCTCTTGCAGCAGACAGATGATGAAGCAGGAAATATGATTTTTATTTAACATGCTTTCAATCAGCACCATATTATAACTGTGTAGTATTTTGGTTTCAAACCTGCAACCAATATTAAAACTCATTGATGTTCTCAGCATGTGGCTGGAAAGATGTTCCTAATACAAAGATGAACTAATTCACTCTAATCCTCTTATAATCAAACCAATTCTGATCCTCTAAATCCAAAATAAAGATATTAAATCAAATCCAGTATAATCCACTGAAGCAAACTTTCTGCAGGCGAAACATCAGTGTGGGGTTTTTAGTTTTGATTAAATTTCTTCCTCAGATTGTCTTTCATATGATTTCATGCTTAGAGCTAATTAGACTGTTAATTAGAAGTTTGAGAGGTGTCTGTACAACACCTTGTACCTTCCACTCCACTTTCTTTTGGAGTGCTCATTAACTGAGACTTTTATGCAAATATGTATATTATACAGAACAGACAGTACCTGTAAAAATGAAATTGATCCCTCCCAAAATCATATCGTAAGTATGCAACAGAGACAAGCATACTTGCTTTAAAATGTAAAACCTGTATTTTAAAGACTACCTCAAATTTGATTCTGATGTTACCATTATGTGGCTCTTATTTTCACACAAAGGCTCGCTAATTCACAGATCTCTTTTGTAAGCTTGTTAAAAACACAAATATATTCATTTCTGTTGACGTCGCTTACTATAACAAGCACCCTGACACAGCGTACACACGGTTCTGTTGCGTTGACGCTTGCCGGTGGGCGTGTCTGGTGCTTGGGGTTAATGCGACCAACAACCAATCACATTCATCTCCCGCCCCGGACACACGTACACGTGGTTTGATTGGCTAGCGCTTCCGTCGACACTTGAAAACTTGAACTTTTCTCAACTTTCACCGCAAGCAACGGAGCCAAAGCGAAGCAACAGAACCACAATGTAGTTCAGCAGCGCTTGACATCACCCCATTCAAAGTGAATGGGAAGGTGCGTCAAGCGCCAACGCAATGGGACCGTGTGGACGGGCCGTTAGTGTCTTTGCGTATCAACGCTCAAACCATATGCACACAGCTCAACTACACTACAATGTTATTCAGTTCCAAAATACATGTGATCGGATGTCTTGTAATGCACGTTATTACAGAGAATACACTTGTAGAAAGACTCAGATATATTGTTAAAATTGTGCTTTTTTTGGCCTCATCTTTGGCTTTTGTCAGTCTTCTCTGATTGTTCATTAATCCAATAGTTTTCTGATAATAACTTGCGCTACTTAAGCATTAAAGAAGGGAAACAGAGATGTTGTTATTTTTAAGTAATGGTTTTTCTGGTCCAGCCCACTTGAGATCAAATTGGCCTGTACTGTGTGAGACCCATTAGCTAAAATGAGTTTGATACCCCTGCTCTGAACTATCAGCTTGGCTCCCACCAAGCCGTAAATAATGTAGTTAACACATGATTTGCTTCTTGGCTTTGAAAATAAAAGCTATGATAACGTTAATACACCTTTTAATCCATTTCTTATTGTTTTGCTTTTGTCTTTTACATATTTGTAAAGCTTAAAACAAAAATACATTCATATACCCACCAAGTTCTCTATCGAACTTAACAATAAGGACAATATTTTGTTTGTTCATTATGCAATTTGAGTTATGTTATAGCCATTAGTACTGTTTGGGATTACTTTGGCAGTCAATGAGTATCATTTCCTCTGCAAATGTATGAACATATTGCGAGGAGAGGAGGCAGATGGCTGCAAAACTAATTTTCTCATGGCAACCTGATCACATTCCAAGACTCCTACCCTACTGGGACCGGTGCTCTAATTTCCTACATAGAGCTCGATAACAGGAACTTCCTCAACGACGGCTCACCAGGTGTATAACTGGAGGAAAAACATGGAGGCGACTGACCTTAATGACATGCTTGTGATTTATTAATCGTATCACATTTGGTGCATTTACATATCAAACCGCAGAGCACCGGATTGAACCGTATAACTGAGTGTTGGGCGACGAGATTGAAGAAGGGAGGTTCATATTTATTAACCTGTTTTTCTTGTATTTTTGTTACTTCGTATATTAAATTTTAAACCCCTTTATCTCTGTTGTGTTCCACTTTATCCTTCCCTGATGTGTGCTAGCAACAAAACATGGAAGTTCTGTTAGTGCTGCAAGAGAGGAAATTTGGGACAGATTTTCAAATCTACTACCGACTGGGAATAGCTGACATTTATCTTAAAATAACCTTTAGTCAAATGGCCTTCAGTATCTCACAGGGAGGGCTTAGTCCTATTTGGCTTATCATATAGAGAGGGTATAATAAGGACAGCAGATGCACGCAGGCGTATGGAGACACCTTTAAAAAGCCACAAAGCACCAGTGGCATTGAATCAGCCGCTCTTTGTGTATAACAAAGAGAGGCCAGGGTGTGTGTGAGGATAACGGTTGGTTACCAAGGATGTGAAAGACACAAATGCGATTGTTTGGTGTAGATGTGAGCTTATGTTTGAATGAAAGCATGTGGATTTGTTCAGCTGATGTTGTTTTGAAATGTGCATTAATGTACACTTAGGTTGTTGCTGTATCATTAAGCCATGGAGGGTATGCTTTGGGCCTAAAATATATCCCAAAAAATGACTCCAGATCTGTATCAAACATAATTGGGAGTTAAGCCATGGCCAAGGAAAGAGTGATTTTTGTTTTTGCCGTGTATCTAAATCTAGCTACTAACAAGATAACTTATTAGCAGGAATTGTAACAGTTCTACATTAAATAGATTTAGTTGCTCCTTACTGATGCTGCTACTTGTATAAATTGCCCATTTAAGTTGTGCTTTTTGTAGTCTTCAAAGTCAGTTTTCCAATAACGACTAGTCAGGGTTTTTTGTTGGAGGAGCTATTCTGTCATCATAGACTATTTTTGGATATACTGTGCGGTTCCTTCTAATAAAGTTTCTTCGGAAGGCTATAGTACCACAGTACACCTCATAGGCACACTGTTTGTTTCTCATAGTTTTGTACTTTGAGGCACAACTACCATTAACACATTTATTTATTTAGAAATCCCCTCTAATGCTGTTGATGACCCCCATTAAAAAGTCAACAAGCTTGTCAAAATGGTCATCACTTTATAATTTTATCCTATTTAGCACCAAAACAAACAGTTCATCCTTGAATAAAAGAGGAAATCTGCGCCAAAAAAAGGAAGATATTCCTTTTAAGGCGTTGCTGAGATGCGTATGGGACTTATGGACAGACGGGCAAACCAAATCAAAATGCCTCTGGCCTTGGTCGTTGAGGGGGCATAAAAATGGATGGGGAAAAAAATGTGCCTTTTTAAATTGCCCAATCCAGAGAATGATGGGGCCTTGAAGCTATCGTCACACTTTAAATGTGTCCTACCTCTTTTATTAATTTGTCCTTCATTCATTTTTTTTATTATTAATTCTATATTTCCCTTCCACGTTCCCTCAGACCATCAGCTTAGCTTTCTTGTCATTCTTGCATGGAGGATGTTTTCTTTCACCACAGCCTCCACCGCTGGCTCGGTAAACTGGTGCTGACAGCTTGAGCTCGAACTCAGACTGAGGCACTTGAATGAACACTCCATGTTTCAGCGTTTCCAGCAGCCAAATGTAACCGCAAGCTGAAACAATTCCATCAGGCCATGAGGAGTAGTAGTTGAAATACAAAGCATTACAGTACAGAAGGAATCTGAGCGCTACTTGGTTGAATCGGATCAGAAAGGGGGGCAAACCCTTCGGAGCAGCATCAGGCCGAGACAAAGGAGATGCACTCGCCTGTCAGGGATTGAAATACGTCCAATCCTGCCTCCGTGCAGTATGGAGCCGTTGAACAAAGTGGTTTATGGTTCAGCAGACATATTTGAGATTAAACACTCCAGTGAGTTGATTATCTTTCCATGAGTGAAGGTGAAGCTTACACACCAACCAACGCTGCTGCCAACATGCTGGATTACTTTCCTCTACCTTATTCCATCAATAGGGGATGTGATGACCTGAACACCTGCACGATACAACGCAGTCCAAGACAATGCTCCCGCAATAATTACTTTTTTGTTGAGACAGTGGTGGAGAGGTGTTGATTGAACTCAGTCGTTTTTTTGTATCAGATGTTTTTCATCTTGCTCCAGAAGAAAATTACATGGTGAGCGTTATCGCAGACCTTTAACACGGAGAGACCTCATGCAGTTTGAATTTTTTTTGTGAGCCTTTTTTTTGTTAATCTTCCAATACGGCAGCTTGTCTTATATAGAAGGAACTGATTGCTATAATAGCATTTTGTTATTGTGCTGTCTCTATGTCAGAACATAACATTGTGTCCATTGCAAGTTAGGCATAATTTATCAGTCTGTCATTATAGACTCTGTAATCAAGCCTCAGCGCTGGACCAAGTTAAACTGATGAGCAGTTTGTTCCTGTATAATTATGTGCCATAGTGTGTGTTTATCTTCACAACACAAGGCAGTAAAAAAAGTAAAGACTTTATTTATAAAGTATAGGATAACGTTTGGCATAGAAATATGCATGCACATTTGATTTACGTACTTATCTCTGTTTTAAATCAGCTTCTTTGTTTAACAGGGCAAACCTGCATGGGTCTAACTTCCCTTCCCAGCCCTGAATGACCTGTTTGCATATCCATGCTTGGTCAACCTCTACCATTTGTAAGATATGTCAAGAAGATATGTTAATAAAAAGAGGTTAAACTCATCATAAAAACCTTAAAAGAAGATGATAAAAGTGCCTTTGAACGCTGTGTACCAGCTTTCCTTAGAGAACTGTGAATTAAAGGGTCTGGATAAACACCCGTGTATGTGTGCAGTTATTGGCTATGGATAATCTGCATACAAAAACATAAATGTAATTACATACTGGATCATATAATCATATGAAAATATATGCAAAACCTTGGCTTGAACTGGCTATTTGTAGTAATTTATTTCAACTCAGTCGGACAAAAACATGTAAAACCTTAAAAAAATGAGCTCTCTTTTCACAGGTTTAGTTGTCCGACAGCAAACAGTCCTTTAAAGCTCTGCGTCAATAGCCCGTTAGCTCTGAGTTAAGTATGATTCAGTCTTGTTTGATGAGAGTTATTTCTCAGCAATATCTTTCAACCTTCAAAATGTCTTTTGAAGAGTTGCCTGCTTCAATCTTTGAATATCTTGTATCTAACCCTAACCCTAACCCTAACCCTTCCTCTGAAAGCAAACATTGTGTGATCGGTCGGGCTAAATGGTCTTATGAACTTACCTAATAAAGTAACATCTAGCGGTTATTTGAATTCAAGTCAAGTAGAGTTTGTTATTCTGTCTTTCATCTTTACGTGTTTGATCACCAGCCGATCATAAATGTCGCTTTCCATCATCAATCTAAAGTGATTGTGATTCAGTATTAGCTGTAAACGATATACAGTAAAAATGTCTGAAAATAAGAACGTCAGATTTCTTTCAGCACATGTAAGTGGAAAATCTGTTTGGCTGACTGCCTAGTATTGAGTTTGAACTGGATTGGGTGTTTTGACGTGAGGAGTGCAAGTCTGCATACTTCATAAGTGCATTAAGGCACTTCAAAGGGAGCTGTGTGCAAGTAAAACTCTTCATGTGTAAATGGCCTGCAAGCTTTTGAGAATCAGGAGGGTTATGGTACAATTAGTCAGACGTAAAACATGATTGTTTCATACAGAAACCAGCTTTGGGTAAAAGCGCCTAACACGTAACATGTAATACGTGGGCCGCTGCATGAGAAGGTATTTGTAAATAGAAATGTCTGCTCAGTTTTGCAGAAGAAATGTCAAAAGAAACCTTTTAATATCAGTGTAGACAAATGAGGTTATAATATGTGTCGTTATTGCTGTGTATGTACTGTCTAGTTTCATCATTAGAGACTTCCTATCCGTCAAAGCTTTTCCTCAAGCATTATGTAAGGTATACAACAATAAAGAGGCACAGGGGGGACGTTTTATGAATAAACGGCTTAACAGGAAATATTGGTCTCTCATAAACTCTCTCTTTATTTCATTGGTGGAATAACTGTTTAGGTGGTGCTTGTATTCCCTGTAACTCCGTCCATATTTTAACCACTCACTTACTGTTAGGTTGCTCTTGTCTAATTTTTGCATTCTTTTATTTATCTTATTTGCACCATGTATGTTGAGTTGTTGGAGGAGCCTGGGATATAAGATTTTCATTGCCAACATATATGCTGTATCTGCTGTGCATATGACAAATAAAACCTTTGAACTTTGCTCAATTCTCTAAATAAGTTAGCATTGTAATAGAAAGAGAAACGCAAATCCAAAAGCCTGAGAGCATGTTAAAAGCCGTGAAAACGGTGCTTCTACTGCAGTTGCACAATGCATTCAAGAAACTTGGCCATATCCCAAATCTAGACTGATGGATTTGTATTAAAACCAAGGGATCCAGAGAGCAATTCATTTAGCTTCTACTGAGTGGCATATATCAATAAATCTTTGTCTTGAGAAATGTATGACTTATCTTTTGCTTTTTCCACACTTGTTGATATTGTCTATGTACATTTTTAATTAATATTCTTGTTGCTGTCCAACAAATAAAAACACAAACATCCAGTAAATATTGACTGTCATCAGCTCAGTAGTGGTGTCTTGTAAAGGTTTTTACAATGATGATTCAAAGCCCTTAATATATACAAACTTGTTTAGAAACTAGCCTTCAGTTCTTTGATGTAGATGTTGGCATATTTATCTCCAAGCCATTTTTACAGCTTTATTTTAATGAGAAGAAAATCCTACAAGTAGCATTTTAAGTTTAATTGCAAAGTGTATTAGCTGTTTCAGCTTTCATTTCCTTTTTTGTATGGCTTACTTATTTGTTGTTTTGGTTGTTTGTATGTTTTTACTAAACTATATGATGATGCTTATCTTCTCCACCCTAATACACCTTACACATACACATTTTACCACAAACACACACCTCTCCTTTCTTGCTGTAAGCTGACCGGCCACATTCTGGGCTTACGTGCCCCATGGGGCTCCATCCTGCCAATGCTCAGTCTGAAACCTTCCTTATCTCCACTATGTCACCTATCTCAGCTTTGCGCTTGGCTATGGCAAGGACAAACTGTGGGCGTTTTACTTTATTGGGTGACAGAGCAACATACTTACATCCAGTTATGAGCCAAAGGTTGTGGCCTGTGATTTAGATCAAAAGGCCTCGCAACTAGATTTAATAGATTTATCCTCTAACTGCTCTCTGTTTGTTTTACTGCAAATCAAACCAAGCTTAGTGATTTCTGTAAACCGTGAGTTAAATCTGTTAAAAGAATATACTTTACTTTCAATAGAGAAAGTAGAGAGGAAAAAAAAGTTGTGTACCCAGAAAGTATTTGTAGCAAAAAATAATTGAAATTGTCCCAGGTACATGAGCAGCACTCAGCTCTACAATCGAGAGATATTTTATGTAAAAAAGGAATCAAATGAAAGATAGCATTAGAGGCCACTTAGAGCTTGCCTGTAGGAGTTAGCATAGCACACAAAGTACAGTTAGCTGCTGCAACACCGCTGTCGCCACGCAGATTGTTCTGCTGAAATGATCTTGTTTATAAAACTTTGTCACCCGATATGCATGCTCCATATCATAAGCAGCAATCAGCAAAGCAGTGTCCTAGTACTAGATCCATGCCAACAAAGTTTATGACCCTTTTGGCCCTCCAAAGACATTGACTTAACACATGGCACATCATTCACTTGGGAGAGATTCAGCTGAAGGCTGTAAAATGTATCTTGAATGATATTGCGCACTTAGACCTGTCATCTCGGAGCGGCCATGTTGTTGACCCTAGCTATACATGGCTACGAATAACATGGAGCAGCTTTAACGTCCCTATAGATCATCCTGCCTATCTCTTCAGAGTACCTCGACTGCACATTTGTTTTAAAAGTCTGATTTATGGGCTGTCCTTACCCATGAGGAGCTTATCTGCATCCAATGACCACAGTAAATGTTTTTTAAATCACTGTAGACAAATAAGGAAAAGAGACATCTGAGAAAAGCTGCTGACGTCTGATATTAAAGCTATTATTTTTATTAGAGCTGATTTGTATTCATACCGCATTACACTGCAGCCATGTTACCAAAACACTTTGACAACTCCCAGGCTCCCCATGCTCCCCTCCTTTCACGGTAACCTACTAATTAATAAATCCTCCTTAGACAGGTATCGCCTGTGATTAGATTCTCATACTTGTCCTTACACCGCCCTGACGGCAAAAACAGCCGATATAAGCATAATTCAATCATCAAGAAGTGCTGCAATTTGCAGTAGCTCCTAGTACACACAAAAAACCACTTAATTGTTTTGAGAGATGCCATAGGTTGGCTGTCATACGCTAGCTGGGGAGCAGCCATGATGTCAAGCACAGAGAATGATGACTAGAGCTTTTTAAATAAATAATATGCAAATAAGTGCTGTGTAACCAATGAAAGAGAGATACTTTCTAATTATCTGGTGAAGCAAACCTGTCATTTCGAGTTTGTGTGACATGAAATGTGTGTAGATCTTGACCCAAGTCCTCTGTGTCAGCAAATCAAGTAAGAAAGGTGAAGGAAAGGAAAGACAGAAGGAAGGGGAGAGAAAGAGATTAACAAAAGATTTTGAAGGAGAAGTAAGATTTGAAGATAGAAAGAAAGACGGGTAAAGTAATTACAATTCAATACAAAGGCTTTATTGCCAATGACAGCATATAGTCATCTTAAATCCCAGGTTACTCCAACATACAAACATATAAAATAATGAATGAAGGAAAGACAGTTGGAGAGATGTGGAGTCATGATTAGATCACATGGCCTAGAGATAATACGATCTTCACTCTCTGCCAGTAGATCATCTGTTTTTGTAGTTTACGTGTGATTTCTCACTGTCGGGTCACTCTCCTCTCTAACCATATTAACAGTACATTTTCATGGGACTGAATCCCAAAAGATGACAGCCACCATAGCACACGTCTCGGAGCAAGACTAAATATATAATGCCGGTTCCCCTGACTGAGAATAATGAAGAAGAGTTCCTTGCTTCACAGGGGGTCGTCTCACTGGATGGGTTTTCATTATACAGAACACAGAAGTTTGAGATGCATGTGGAGAGAGAAGCCCTGAGGGTAAACATTTTTGACTGAAGTCAGATGAGAAAATAGTCTTTCTTTAGAGGCTCAGGTTCAAGGAATTTGATTTCCCAAATCGACACAAGTCTAATCCAGAAATAAATAACCTAATTACAAATGTCATTTTGGGATATGTGAAGTGTGTAGGGTCCTCAATGTAGCTTAAAACTGAATAGGGGATCAAATGATGATGATTCGAAATGCAAAGAATATATGTTTATCGATCAGAGCTTTTAAACAACAATTAAATATCTGTTTCCGTGTCTTTAAGGGGGGTGTTTACGGGTATTTTACAAGTAAGGAACATCATTTTGTTTATTTCACCACATAAATGCAACACAATTTCAGTCAATGTTAACAAAATTATAACACTGTTTGTTCATGCCCCATGATTTGGACACACTCCCAAATTGAATGGGTTCTTCCTTAGCCCATGCTTGAACTTTGTACTAGATATCTTGTGAATAGGGCTAGCGGTGATCCTGCTGACAGAAAGAGAATCAAACGTTTGGATAAAGATGAGCCATGAACCTTTTTTCTGAGCAGAAGTAAAAACAAATCTACAATCCAAAATGTTTTCCTGCTACAGTAGCTTCCACCTCCAGGAAAAAAGAGAAAGAATCACTGGATCATTATCAGCTTGTCATCTTCGTCGCTAAGCTCGAACAGTAATAGAGAAATGTTTCCGGATTCCAGTGATATGAAGAATAAGGGAGATCTTGAGCTCAATTTCTCTGTCTGACACCCACACAGGCTGAGCCATCTCTCTTGGAGAAGGCGCTTTCATTATTAGGCATGAGGCAGATGGTGTCCCATATCGGTCCCGATGTGAAATTACTGTAACGTTGAGCTGTAGGTTTGATGGACATGCCTTTGTGTTGTTCCTGTGCGAATGTGTGCATCTTATATTACATAATGAGGGGGAAAAGATGGACCCTGTTTGTGCTGTGTGTTTTAGACACAACAATGAACTTTTTAGACTTTGGCTGCCTATACTTCATATATAAATCTGTGCATGCATTCCTATATGCATCCCACCTGGTCCGATCCCTACCCCTGACTGATAATATTTCTATGATTCATCCTGATTTCTGCATTTTAAATATGGTATGGTTTGGATTTGCATCTTATTGAAATCTTGAATCTTAGACTTTAAGATTCACTCTTCCCACATAGTACTGCTGTATAGCAATTTCCCTCGTGATATATAAAGTCTTATCTTATCTAAGAGTAAGATGTTTTTTAATGAAATAATTAGCCTAGCACATATATCCCATGTTCAAGGTGATAAGGTGATATAGTTGCAGGTAGACAAACACAAGTAGCCTTGTCTGAACCAGGTTACATCAGCCCCTGATACTGCTGCTCATTTCAGTCCTTTCAGTGCAGTTGCAGCATGTTACGTGGATGCTAGACTTACATGAGATGAATGGAAAGAGGGGACAAAAAAAAGTATATTTGTTACTCCTGTTAGATTTTATGAGAAATGTGAGCAGATATCTTTGCAAACCAGTTGTTTTTTGTTTTTCACCCACTCAAATTTCTCATGTTTTCTACTCAGCTTTTTTTGGTGCACAGAAGAAAAAGTGGATCCAAGCCTATTTTAGGAAATGGAAATGGTAATATACCTGAGTATTTAATCCAAGATCTGCACTAGCTCCAGAACCCTGTAAAACCCAAGGAAAAGGATTCAGCACTGCTGGGAGCCAGATGTCTAACACTGCAACAAAGGTGGTTAGCAGGAATATAGTATCCAGCTGGAACTGTTGGAGATTGAGTATAAGGCACCCTTGATGCTGGAGAGGTCATATGTGATGAGGCATGCTAGGGCTGTGCGAGGAAGACTCCTCTGCCTCTAGAGAGTGCCCCTCTTGTTTTTTTTTTTACAGCATCAGTGTCTCAACCAGAGCCCCATATGTCTCTCGGAGCAGGTCTAGAACAGCAGGTCAAAGCAACAAGCCACAGCAACCATCTGGCCCCATATTTTTTCAGATTGTAAGGTTGGTTTGATTCCCTGTGTCTCACTTCCCTGACACTCTTCTTTGGCATGCCCGTGTGTGTGGGGGTGTTTTTTATACAAGTCTGCATTTTGTCTGAGTGACACATACTGGCCAACTCCTTCAGGGCAACTCTAACCTTTGCTGTCAATACTCCTGGCAGCCACTCAGTCATAATCATCATCATTTTTTTCATCCTCACTCCGTCAGTCTTTGGTTCTGTTTTTCGGTCTGTTTCCGCGGTTTGTGACCCTCTTCCTCCGTGGCTAATGCTGTCATTTCAATTTATTTGGGTTCAATGATAGTCCTTCGCTTCCCTTCTCTCGCTGCCTGAAGCTGTCATGTCAGGGTGGCTGCTTACTGTACACTGATCTGTCACTCTGTGGTCTCAGTACCACACATATAATCTAATCGCAGCAGCATACTTATTTTTTAACCCCCCAAAAATGTATATTTACTTGACTAGGCGACATGATGATTGATGTGAACACCTTGCACAGTCGATCATAATGTATTTAATACATTTCTAGTGTTATTTCAGCTTTGCTCTCTTAAAACTATTTGGCCTTTCAAACTTTTCGGTACATTTGAATGAATAAAGCCTTTACTTTTGATGCATCGAAAGAGAGCATATTCATTATTGTGAATTATCTCACTTCTTTGACCATTTAATCAAATTTTGACACATCTACCCAAGATAAGGAAGAAGGGACTTTTTATTTCCATACGGACATCTTGGCCAGGATTCTTGCAATAATCAAAACATCCCAGTTTATATTGGAAGAGCTGTCCTGCGCTTATTTACTCAAAACAAATGACTTGCCTCATTGTTTTAGTACAGCAGAGGAGCATATCATCACCGACTGTTGTGTTGACGTTGCGATGATCTGCGTCTATCGACTATACCGGGGCAGAAAAGTAATTGAATTGCCCGTCGTGGCCCGGCCTTTCGCTTCATTTGGGAGCTCCTCCATGTCCGGATTGCCAGAAAGTCATTATAGCAAATTAGTTATTCTGGACCGACGCCAACACTGTCACGCTCCTGCCTCATCACTCTTTGTGTTCGGTGCCAAGCTCTCATAAAGCAGGAAACATGCTGCTGCTGCTGCGAGAGTGATTGAAGACTGTAAGGGTATAAATTAGATATACATGGCCTGGTGTGTGTTTGTGTTTCTTTGTGTGTTTGTGTGCATGGTTGACTGCAGGATCTAATCAAGCTTTGATGAGCCTCCTGTTTCCCAGGTGGCGGGGGAATGAAGGGATCATCATCTTTTATTAAGAACGCATGGCCGAGTGCATTTAGTCACAAAGGTTCATGAAGGCTCTAATGAACGCAATAGCTCTCTTTCTCATCTTCTCTCATTTGTCGTCTGTTTTTCTTCTAACAGTTGATGTAGACTGTATCTGTCAGGAATGAGAAATTAATATAGGTTATTTTCTACATTTCAGACACTTAAACTGCCACTCACAATCCAACTGAAGACCATAAGAGAAGAAGTTAAAAAGTCTGATATGTTGGAGGAGATGCTAATGTTAGCCTATACTCTTAGCATCCAGGACCCTCTTCCCACAAATTCTGTATAACACAGAGGGTATTGTTATAATTATTGCAACATATTTAAGATATTGGCCATAAAGATGTCTGCCTTCTCTCTAATATAGTGAAACTAGATGACACAAAGATCTCAAGAAGCCAAAAGAATACATTTGAAAATTTCAGAACCAATTTCTCTACCCAGAAATCCTGACCAGGTTACTTAAGATAATCCACAAACATGGTTGCAAGCAGCTTTATGTGGGGACTATATTCTTTTGTCTGGAATTCACACATACAACAGGCTCATGTTCAGCACGAGATGTAAACATCCTCCTTTGAGCTGTAACGTTAGCTAACTCAGAACTTCCTGTCCATGAGTAGATGCATCCTTCCTTTTGCATAGTAATACGGCTGAAGGGTGTGGTTCTGTAACAAGCCAACTGATATCTAGTATATTCAGGAAAAGGCAGATATCTCTATGACCAAAATATGTCCACCAACTCAATAAAACCCTCTAGCTTGATAAATAGCAGGTAGAAGGAAAACATTTGTATTTTTGATTTTGCGGCTACTTGACGGACCTGCTGTGTCTATGATTGCTGAGCTATGATTGGGCAATTGCGGGTCGTTGGGAGGTCAGCTACCTTTTCCTCCGATTTATTATGGTCATACGCCCACACAGGAAGCCACATGCAACTCAATCTCCATTAAGTGAGATAGGGTGAAATCTCTCTTTGACTCTCCTGTGGCCTCTCTTTGAGCGGGGCCAAATGATAGGATGAGAGGCCCTACCTCTGTCTATCTGCAGGAGACTGATAAACCCTGACACACACACACACACACACACACACACACACACACACACACACACACACACACACACACACACACACACACACACACACACACACACACACACAATGCACTGACATAAACACAATACATTCAAATACACACACACACTGACTCGCTTTCTGGTGACAATCATTCAAGCAGAGCTCTGGCTGGGCCTAAATCCATCTCCATGGCAACAGTCCATGTATATTGTGAATGTGTGAGTGTGTGGACGGTGACCAGGAGAAAGTTAGATGTTCATCACACACTCTCAACGAGGGAGCAGCGATGGATTTATCTGATGATACTCTGATATGGCTGATAGGGTTAATTGGTTTGCAGAGGGCAGAGGGAGAGACTGACACTGACTAGATTACTGCAGACACACCGGGGAGTCTCCGCCAGAGAGAGAAAGAGGAGAAACAAGAGAGGTAGAGGACGTGTAGAGAGGTGGAGGAAGATTTACCTTTTTACCTTAGGAGTAAAGGAGAAATCATAGGATCCTTCTCTTAAGGCTAACTTGTTCTTTCTTGCTTCCACTTTTCTTCTTTCACATGAAAATTGTTCCCCCTTCAACATCTCGGAGGTATTTCTAGATCATGTAATGCACCTCCAGGAGATTACAGGAGGGGTGGCTTCTATAGAGGAAATACAAGAGTATACAACGTGGAAGTCGCTTAAGACTGGTGCTGTTGAACCAAAGGTTTCTTATTTGGCAGCTTCAACTCCTCTCATTTGAGTCTCTTTCTTGGATATTTCTCCTACTTCCTCCCTGGGAGGAGCTTAGATGTGAAAAAGGGCTACAAGCGAGGGAAGAGATGAGACAAGATATCATAATAAAACGCACATAGTGAAGAGAAGAGGGCAATTATCAAAGATGTTAGGTATGTCTAAGGTCAAATAATTTGGATACCTAACATTTGTATTTCCTTAAAGAGGCCCTATTGATTTTTGGGGGGTATTCCCTTTCTTCATTTAGAGTGTTTTATAGGTTTTTGTGCATGTATCAAAGTTTTCTCTCCCACACAAGAGGTTGAAAAGGGTTGCAAAATAAAGCACTTTTTGAGCATACACGCATGTAAACATGTCACAGTAGAGGCACAAAATACAGATGTGAACCTCAAAATTAAATGGGGGCCCCTTTCATTTCTTTCTTTGTTTTGTGGTTTCAAGGCCTTCAGGAATAGTTAACCATATCTCAAGATCTTTAAAAGCACATCGAATTCACCCCAGATATTTTGTCGTAGGTCGTAGGTTTGTTAGATTGTTTGTTTTGTGATCAGGATGGCTCAGGTTGAAAACAAGAGACGGAAGGGTTCGGGGTTGGGCAAAAATAAAAGCGTTTATTTCGTAAGAAACGTGCAACCCGGCACTTCCAGGACGGGCAAGGCCAGGACGGGGTGTGTCGGCTTCCCAGGACCCAGCCTACTGCAAGACAGACCAGAACCAGGTTACCAACATGTTTTATATTAACTGACTGATTACCTGATTCTGATCAGCTGTCTGGTCTCCTGCCGAGCCACTCCCCTCACCCCAGCCGCTGGCGCTCTAACCACACCCGGCTGCCACAGTATTATATTGAAAGCCCAAATAACACAAAGGTTGTATTGTTTTATTGACTGCTGTTTGTTGCATCTCACTTTCCTCTCATTTCCTGTCATCTCGTTACTGTCAGCTCACTAATTAAGTCATGCAATTCCTCAAAAACCTGCTGTTTGTAGCTCATGTTTTTGGTAATTGAGAAATAGAAAACACCATTAAATTGTTTGTCCCCCGAGAGAGTGCTGAAAAGTGTAATATTTTACTGAAAAATATCCCACTCAGTGCATGGATTGGTCGCAATTTATTAAAGAACACATTTAGGGATTGTTATCAAAAAGACATGTGTGTGTAAACAGGAAAAAGCAGATGTTCATGCTCAATGATGACCGAGACAATTTTGCCATCTTGCTTTCTCCTTCTTCTTCTCTTTATCAGAAAATACATTTTCCAGATGAGTTAATTTAATGAATATATCTACATCATCCGAGTGTTAATAGATTACTTGTATAAATGTATACAAATTCTCCTCATGCAGGATACAGATATAAATCCCAGTGCTTCTCAAAGATGCTCCACTCCAACCATCCACTCTTTGTTGTTGATGCGACACGACTTTTCGTATATCCTGAAGCTTTCCACAGTATACTTAAACCTAAAAAGAAATACCACTTAAGATGGCAGTGGGGAGTCCACAGATGGGGAGCTAAAAAAGAGGAGGTCAACCAGTGCTTGATAAATGACTCTTCATTTGCTCAGTAGGAGTGGAAACGGCTCCAGTTGTTTGTCCTAAACACCCAAGCTAAAGTGGTTTCAGTGTGGGTGGGTTTGAGGATCAATGTTACTTTCCACAGAGCCACTTTGCTCTTTTCCACATAATTCAGAAAATCTGATCGCAATTGTTTTCAATCTGTTTCAACTTCAGGCCTGTTGAGATGGCTAATTGTGAAAGTCACTGAAGTTGATAATCAGCTCCAGATGGTCCAACCCACATCACAATAAACTTTCTAAGCCATTTTTGAAATATTTTATTGTCAGGATCTAAACACATGTTTCTTTCTGCGGCATCCTGCCTCTCACACACCGTTGGACACATTACAGGTAGTTGACAAAAACCACAACGGGAGCCTTGCAGCCACAGTTTCCTGTAGTCAGTCATTGAAGCGCTACAATAGAGCAACTGGAAATCTTGATGGTGGATGATGAGTGTTTTCCATTCAATTACCCAACCCCTATTTTCTCAGTCAGCCAGAGATTCACCCCAGTAGTTTTCCAGTCAGCACTCTTGTTTTCCCAGCTGCTGCCTGCACCTTATCCCAGTTATCAGCTGAGAGGTGATGTGTGTCGCTTAAGCCTCCGTTTCTCAGCTGTATCTTTAGCTCTTAGTTTTGGTCTGGAAGCGTTGGTGTTTTGGGCCATTCTCACAGCTGTATGAGTGGGATTTAGCATGAATGATCCCAATGTACACTTCCTTGCCCAGCAGCGAACAGAAAACTGACAAAATTAGCAACTAGCATGTGAACATAGACAAGCATTTAGCCGCTGAAGTGACAAGCTTTCCCTCAGGACTTGGTGGACACCAAACCAGATCTGAACTAGAAGTAGATGTGACTTTAAGTGACCTGAAGCAGATAATAATAATTGTGTTGTTTTGTAACTGCTGATTAGGCAAATGTTTCTTAGCATTTTCGCTATATTAGCATAAGTATGTGTTAATGATATGATGTTGTGCCACAAAGGGCCAAAAATCATCACTAAATTTAGCAGGTTTAAGGGTACATTGAACAAATGTAACTGTCTATGCCTGAAGTATCAGCCCACCATTTCTTTCTATTATTCATAAATGAAAAAATGATACACATTGCACTAGCGACAGCATGTCTGGAGCTTATTGTCTGAACTCTAGCGATCCTGGTAAACATTTATTTTTAACAGTATTCCTGCAGCGAAGGCCATCTTGGAAAACAAGATATGTCATTGTTACGGATTCCTGTTGTGAAAATGACCATTGTTGGTACGCCGCAGGAACAAGTTGGCCTGAACAAACTAAAGGGTTGATGTGCTGGAGGTTTATTGATATTTTCCCCAGTTATCCGAGAGCTAAAGAAACCATATTTAGAGCACACGCATACTTGTCATATCCGTCAGTTAACTCATTTACACAAGGCTGAGGCCAATTGCTCACATGCATATGCACTGCATTATAGGCCCAGCCTGATCGAAAACTAATGGAGCAGAAATGTCCTTGAAAGTTAAAAGATGGCTGTGAAATTGCAAATGCTGAGCCAAAAAACCGCCGTCCGCTAAATTGAAGTACCCTTTCCGCATTTACCCTGTCAACATGTAATTTGTTGATTTGACAAACATTCACACATGAGCAGTTTAGCCATCCCCTGTGAGCCACTGTATGCAAATTGTGCAGGGCTTTCCAGTGCATTCTGGGTGCAAAAAATTGGAAGACAGGTTTTGGTCAGGAAACACAGCCTAAAGCTAGAGGAGAGGAGAGCAAAAAAAAAACAGAAAATGCAGCCGGCAGCAGGGGGGGAATGCAGAGTCCACAGAAAACACTGCGTCAACAAAATAAAAACAAGCAATATCGAAAAAACTCGACAATGGAGTGGTGAAAAAAGACTGGTCTGCACACAGAGGATCACTGAACTGACCTCCTCTACATGGCTTTTTGCCAGTTTATATTGTAAGATAAAAAATAATTGTATATACTTTAATTTGAAAAACAACACTTTGTAAAGACGAGATGCTGGGAAAGAACGAGGGCTTGGTTTTTGTAAAGATATATTTGTATATATTCTAACTCATCTGTAAGGACGGTCAATAATCTCTTCATGTCTCCTGCTTTCCCTGATTCTTTGTTAGTCCTTCATTGTATTTCATTGTGTCTACACACAAAGAAATATAGGTGTTTTCTAAAAGAGATAGAAAACATGTCTATATTGATTATAGCTTGCAGCACAAAAGAACACTCAATAAACCTTTGTGATGAAAGTTTTTGCACAAATACAAAGTAGTTAGAGGTTATGCTTAAAGAGAACTGTCATTCAAAAGATAACAAACGATTCTTCTAACTTTTCCTTTCTTGCAGTAACCTTCATAAGAAACTAGCTCCTTTTTTCTATTGTGTGTGAAACTCACACAACACTCTAATAATTTAAATTGTGTTGCTGCAAACTATGCATGGTCAAACTTTGTAAAGAAGGTATTATATATAAAATACAGTAAAATAAGAAAAACCTGCCACAAACTGAAAGTTTTACACTGCCTGGCCAAAAAAAAGGTCATACTCTAATATTCGTTGGACCGCCTTTAGCTTTGATTACGGCACGCATTCGCTGTGGCATCGTTTCCACAAGCTTCTGCAATAACACAACATTTATTTCTGTCTTGCATTCATTTTTCGCCAAGATCTTGTATTGATGACGGGAGATTCGTACCATTGTACAAAGTCTTCTCCATCACATCCCAAAGATTCTCAATCGGGTTCAGGTCTGGACTCTGTGATGGCCGATCCAAGTGTGAAAATGAGGTCTCATGCTCCCTGAATCACTCTTTCACAATTTGAGCCCGATGGATCCTGGCATTGTCATCTTGGAACATGCCCGTGCCATCAAGGAAGAAAAAACCCATTGATGGAATAACCTGGTCATTCAGTATATTCAGGGAGTCAGCTGACCTCATTCTTTGGGCACATAACGTTGCTGAACCTAGACCAGACCCACTGCAGCAACCGCAGATCATAGCACTGCCCCCACATGCTTGTGACCTTTTTTTTGGCCGGGCAGTGTATCTGACCAAATGGTTACCTAAATTTAAGATTTGAAATAATTGACACTGTTGACAAAAACCTCAAGAGGCAACTTAAATAGACATATATGTAGTTATATTATACACGGATATTCTTAAGAGTCTAAAATTGTTCAGGTTTCACTAAACCTGTTTATGTTCTGGACATATTTTGTACATTATTCCTGAGAAGCACTGCATATACTAGTATCGTGTGATAGATTGATTTTACTGTCCTGAAATATCAGCTGTAGGCCGACAGTGGCCATATGTTGCTCTCCTAATCTCATATGATGTCGTTCCATCCTACTGAATAGACAGAGGAGCAGCTGATTTCCAGAGACTCAGTGGATAGGAGATAAGATAGGACTCTATTTATCCCGGAAGGAAATTGTTGTCCCAGAGTTACAAAGGTACAATAAACAGAGCAGCATAATGATAAAAGTTACAATTGTAAAAATTAAACTGTACACTATCAGTGCAGTAAAAAGAGCAAATTAAACAACTACAAGAAACATATATGGTCAAATAATTAATGTCAAAAATTGTACAGTGACAAGCAGTATTGGAATAGTAAAAGAGGAATGATATACAGGAAGTGGTTGTGGTGACGATAATGATATTTATATTGCACAGCGGTGGTGTTTCAGCTCTTCTTACCAAAGGGATGTGTGACAATAGATTTATTTGTTACCTGCACAAGGGATTATGCTCTAAAATCTCAGGTATTAGTGGGTTTACCAGGGGGATTATGCATTGTACTTGAATCACGGTCGGCCTCAACTGATAATGTACAAGTGTGGAAGCAAGTGTACCCCTTATTAAAAAACGATCCTGCACTGAGAATAAGACAAGCAGCAGATGCATTAATCATCTCTGATGATCTCGGTGCTGTCAAAAGTGGGTGGTTTTCCCTGAAGGCCAAGGGATATGTGACTGCATGAAATATGTAACATTAGTTAATTGTTCTGCTTTACTGTATATCCTGAAACATTATTTTAACTGGGTCCTCTTTTTTTATTATATGAGAAATGAAGCTCACCACATGGACAGAGTCTCATCTATATTACCATGGAATCTTTTCATGGCGGGCACTCGAGTCTTGCATATTTTGCATAAGGACTTAACAGAGTTCAACGAGCCAGATTTGCATGAACATCTACATTACAGTCATAATAATTCAATAAGCTCAGTGTTCAGTGTGAATACAGCAGGTTTCCTTATAGTTCGCAAATAGCTTTCAAGATAGCATACAGTCATAAATCCAACCAGTGATACAATAAAACAGTCCTACAATAAAATAGCAATTTTATTAATATTCAGATTGTTAGTTTTGTCCGACCAACAATCTATAACCAAGAAATATTCAGTTTACTATCATAAAAGAGCAAATCCTTCCTTCACCTAGGTGGCTTTTCTTCATCTTTTAGCGACCTAGGTGATTCCTTTTCCTCACAATACTTTGTGATTTATTCCCGCTTATGCTACAATGCATATAAAGATTTAAAATGCAGTTGCTGAAGGACTTTAGAGGCCATTTGTACTGTAATAAATGGACTAGTTATACAGTAAGTGAACACAAATGTTTCCTGAGGGGAAATCGCCCTGATGACTCAGTCTGTTAATGCATGTATTAGGTACTGACAGTACAAAGGGCTTCAATTTATAACTCCCTCCTGGATAGCTCATCTCTGTCTCTCTTTCCACTTCCTGAGCTTTCTGGCTGTACTTTTTATGAAAGGAAGAATAAATTCAGTGACTATATGAAGGAGATGGACTGTCAGCTTGCGTCATAAAAGTATCTGCCAAACAGTGCTGGGTTGCACAGTGGTTTCATTCCTGCACGCTGACCTCCCTGCGGTTTGACAAGGATTTGTTGCGCTAGAGCTCTGCCGAAAGAGATATAAAATAAGTTGCACATTATTAAATGTTTAACCGTCATTTATATTAACCTAAACTATTTTGCTCCGCTGTGCTGCTTGGCAAGAATGCATTAATCTTAAGCCAAAGTGTTGAACCTTTGCCATGCGGAGACTGGAAAACAGTTGCGCTTAACTGCAGCAGTCGGCTCTCTTGAGGTCAATACAAACATTAGCTTGCACTGCCTGTAGAGATAAATACAGCACTGCAGGCACTAAATACTCATGTTCAATGATGCCCTGAAACGGAAGTGTTGTGCCTCAGCGTGTGACGACGTGTTTTGCTGTGATTAAAGGAATATTCAGATATTTTCTCAGCCCCGATCATTTTATAATTCTGGCCCTTCTGCGTACACATCATGGTAGTTATTGATTTTGAGATTGGAGAAATATTACCCATGTAGTAATGATCAGGGTTGATCATATTAGGCCTGATGTTAGATGTATTCAGACACAAAAAACATCTCATAAAAGTGAAATCGAAATAGGAGGCATTTTGCAGATATAACAACAAATGGTTGAAACAACGGGACTTTGTTTTTAAGGTGTTGAACTTTAAAGTCTCAGAGGCAGATGTGTTTCACTGTTTCAGGCTACTGATCTTTTCTTGGTGTAAATAGATATCAGTTCATACTGGATTAACACAGAAAAATAACACCTTTTGAAGTGAGCCTGACCTCAATTGGTTTGGTCTGACTCACATTCTCTTTGTTTACGGCTATTCTGCCTGTACCGTTAAATCTTGTGGTTCTTACTTCCACACAGTATTAAGAAGAAAGCATTGGATTTTGACTGATTAATTACTTTCCTGCTTATTTAAATGCATTTCAATGACCTCTTTAACTTTCACACAAGTCTACATTCAGCCTTAAAAAGTGGAAGTGTGAAGGTAGATAATGAACGTTACAGAAACAGAGTTATGTAATCTTTCTTTTACTTAATTAAAGATGTTATTGATGTCACACATCGTGAATTTGTGTTTCAGGAGCTCGCAGATTCCAAACTGTTATTTTTCATGCAGTCTTTCAAGCAGATGACATGTCCTGATGAAGCCACCTTGTTTGCCCTCTTCATCCATAATGCAAGCAACTAACTCATGATCTTTTTTATGTTTTTTTGAAGTTGGGTGAGGAAACCTTCAACCGTGCCAAGTTGTTGAACGTTGGCTACACGGAGGCTTTGAAGGACGCAGAGTACGACTGCTTCATCTTTAGCGACGTGGATCTGATCCCGATGGATGACCGCAACCTCTACCACTGCTACGACCAGCCGAGGCACTTCGCCATCGCCATGGACAAGTTTGGCTTCAGGTGAGGAGATCGCTTTCAGCTTTGCGTGCAACCAGGGAGCATTAGATTAGATTAAATTACAGTTACTTTACGAAACACAAACTTGGAAATTGTTTGGTCACAGCAGCATGAAATAAAAATTAAAAAACCTAAAAAATTAAACTATAAAAATATACATTTTGACAGTAGGTAATCCACATAAACAGTAAAAATACACATATCAACAGTGAAATATATATATATATATTATACTGTATCTATAGAGTATCTATGGCATACACAATATAAAAACATGGTACCAACTTCCTAGCACTAAGTTTTTACTTGCTATTTACCTAAACAAGACACTCGGGAGCATTTCAGTTCAGCTGTTTAATAGAACATGGGATATGGTATTTTTCATTAAATAAATATCAAGGAAAAAGTCACACACAAACGCAGCTAATAAACACACTACAGGGAATTGTACATCAATGTTGTACGTAGTTGCAGATGAGTGCTGCAATTGTTATCTATATAAGCTTGCACTTTCTTGAATATAAATATGTATAATTGCAGACTTATGTGTCTAACAAAAACAATTAGAGTGGCCTACAGTCTTAGATCCAATAGACAATAGACAGAGCAGTATTTAATTTGACTGAATCTCATTATACTTTGAAATCCTTTTCTGAAACCCAAATTAGCATGAAAATGCATCCTGTTTCACTGCTGCCAATTGTATCTGGTCATACTTCTGTAGTTCTAACAAGAGCCAATAATACGAAGCGTATCTAACAAGTCTAGGCTACAGCTTGTGCAAAGACCCTTATTAGTGTTGAAAACTGTCTTCAAAATAATAGAGCTGCTAAACCAACCTGTTGCTGAGCAAACTACTGCAGCTAGAATCCATTATCTGAGTGTTTTCCATGTTTTATACCAGCAAGGCACTGGTGTTTGATTTATGAGAAATTTACCTACAAGAATCAGAAAACGCTATTTTCAAAACAATGAATAAAACATAATGTTGGTATGAGGGAACACCATGTTCACTAGATTTACTGTCCTGGTATTTGATGGTTTGAAAGTTTGACATTGTACGTTAATTATTTGTACCTGTACTTTGGGAAAAGACACATTTTCAGTGATCCCATTTAATTTAATACACACAGTAAAAGGATAATATGCACATTAGAGTTGAAACTATTCATTTATTGACAGAAAAATAATTAGATAGTTTCCCTCAGAAATGATCTCTCAACGTTTAACATGTCCAAGCATCTCAGTTATTTGGGTTTTTCTGCTTTTCTTTGGTCCCAAACTAAATATTGTGTTTGTTTCAAGGTATTAGTAGAAAAGGAATTAATAGAAAATGTAGCTGGATTGCTAATTGCATCCTTATACACAAATAAGAACAAACGTCTACTTGATTTGTTTTTTTTTCCAGTCAGAAGCAGAAAGAGCTTGAATGAAGGTCAAGAGTTTCCTCATGAGAAAGCATTGTTGAAGAATGCCTTTTATCAAATTACAGTGTAAGCAAAAGAGCTGCACAGTTCAATGCATCAACACAGCACTTCATGGTAGCATCCTGCTTTAGTTTTATCCACTCCAAAAGCTGTCAATTCACGAGAGTTATCCTACTGAGTACTCCTCAGGAGCTGCGCAGGTCCCTGATGAAGTGCTCAATAAGCTAATGCTATCTGGCAAAAAATACAACACCAGGTGGTTAGCACGTTTGTAGCTCACATTAGCAATGAATCAAAAAACAGTTAAGATGTTTCTGTGGAGTTAAAAGGTCAAAGTGGTCTGAGTCAGTCTACCAAGATTATTTTACGTATTTGAACAACTAGGACGCTAGCAACAAAAAATAACTTATTAAATGTGTAATTGAAGGTAACTTTTGGCAGAGATAAAAGGTAATATTTTCAAGACGTCATTTCAAAAAGACGACCTTAGCTACTGTCAAATGTAAAAGCACTATAAGTTGTTTTTGTGCTGAAAATATTGCCAGTGAAAGTCAGGTCACATTAAGTGCTGTTCCATTACCTTAGCACCTCACAACACCTGGCTGCTCTCTCAGGAGAGAGGGTCACCTTGAAATCCATTTCACAAACACATTTCATAAATGATGCTCTTAAAGGACCTTACACAGTGTATTATGTTGTATTACCTTTATATTGTACAGAATTCTGTGGATGTTTAAACACTTGATCCCTGGGTGAGCACATTATGAGTGTGCTACAGGCCATTTGCATATTTACGGAGGGCACATTTATGCCTGGCCTTGACCTTCTCCTAGCAACGTTAGCACTTTGTTCAGTGAATTACACTGGTTAACATGTATTTTAAGAAATGTAAATAGAGGCAATATGTGAAAAATGACATTTGTGAAAGGAACTAATGCAGCCATTAAGGAGAACTAGATGCCAAAAAAAAGTTTCTACCTGTTAAGGAGGACATATTAAAACGTGGTTGGTTAATTTCAGAAGGTGATTGTATTCTACTACTACTACTACTACTACTAATACTCTATAGGCAGAAACACACACACACAAACACACACACACCACCCTAACCGTATTGTTGCTGGGAGAAGTTGTGCAAAAACATATGGTCTCATTACTTTCTTCTTGTCATCTTTCAACAGGGAACTGTCATACTTTTGACAACACGTACTCTCGAGTTTATACACACATGTACACACACACGCACCAGACACACATACACACACACACACACACACACACACACACACACACACACACACACACACACAAACACACATGAATGAGCCTCTGGTTAGAAAGGAAGCAATGTCTTGACACTCGCAGCTGATGTCCGTCCCACTCCACTGGTCTCAAGACTTTTGAGGAAAAAATTAAATGCCTGACCGCCTTCTTTCACACACACACACACACACACACACACACACACACACACACACACACACACACACACACACACACACACACACACACACACACACACACACACACACACACACGGCTACTCTTTTGCATTATTTCACTGTTCTCTCTGACTTTCTGTCTTTCCTTTATTTTATTTATTTTATTCATTTCCTATTTTTCTCATCTTCATTTTCCATCAATTATTTTTTGTAAATGACCAAAGCAGCACTTTGGAAACTTCTATCATTAATGCTATAAATGTAACTTGGTTTAAAGCTGGCTGTTTCCATGCTCCAGAGGTCTGCTGTACAGTGATGTAGGGATAATGCGGTCACTTCATAATGCATTGAGCAGATTATAAATGGATGTGGATTATCCATTTAGTGTAGAAAGGCGCCCATAAATGATCAACTTCAAAACACATCTAAGACATGATACATTAGGAAGAGATCTGATCAACACAGGAGGGTATTCAATTGTCCACCATGGTGTCTTTAAACGCCACATATAAGAAACTTCATGGATTATTTCAGATTAACATTAATTATGACGCTTGCCCATTCAGGGTCATGGTTGCTGTTGAGTCCACATTTACCATAAACACTGTCACTGCAAAGAACATTAATTTTTTTAATATAGTGAAAGGAATATTTTAATTGGTGTCTCGCTTTACCCTTGGGAAGCTTGAAATACGTTTTGACAGAAAGGAATTTTTTCAACAAATATTAAAATGCATACATTTTTCCGTAAAGAAATGCATTTATTTTTCTCTGAAATTCTATTTGTTTAATCAGACATGCAGCTGAGCATCTGAAGGTTTTATAACTTCTCTTCTTTTCTTTCCCTCCTGCAGGCTGCCATACGCTGGCTACTTTGGAGGAGTTTCAGGCCTCAGTAAAAAACAGTTTCTGAAGATCAATGGCTTTCCCAACGAGTACTGGGGCTGGGGAGGGGAGGACGATGACATCTACAACAGGTAAGAGTGGAGCGATGTAGCATGAGCTGTTGAATCTGCCCTTGATTTCTTCACTTATACGAATTAGCCTCCTTCAAACTAATAGATTGTTTTTTAATTTGCCAAATAGTTTAATGAAAGTTAAACTTCACTAACAGCAAGATGCCATCTGTCTGGGTTATGTTATAAACTCCCTGTCAGACTCTCACACACATTCATATGATATCATATGCACATTATTTCAGCCTCCACTGGCAGTGAAATCTAGTCCCTGGACTGTAAGTGACAGTGAAGTTCTTGGTGGAGTGGATGATTTATTATAATTGTTCACTGAAGGAGAATTATTAGCAAATAAATGAACCTTTTGAATCACTTCAATCTGCGTTTAATCACTCACTGAAGTTTACTAATAATATAACTTTGGGAATGTGCAGAAATCTAATCTGATAGAGGATTTCTGTTTGACAGGATGACGGAGAGGTGACTAAAGACTGCTTAAAAGAACCATTTACAGTACCATTAGTTTAATTTATCGTCGATTCAGATGGTTGTTTGGACTGAAAACTGTTAAATTACCGGTGAACTGATGATCTGACTATTAATCAAATTTAAAATGCAGAGTCATGCATCTCTGCTTGTCAGTACACAAACGAAAATAATCATGAAAGCTAAATGCATTAATTAAAATATTAAGCATAAGACTATTAAAAAGTAGACGACTGAAACATCGACACAAGATTTAAAAAATTGCAAACTGTAACTTCAGATTTGTTTCAAGAGGAAATTCATTTTAGTCACATAAACAGACCCATTTGCATTCAGAGGATCCGTCTCGAGTACACTAATTATAAACACACACTCTCACACAGCAGGACTGTTCTTCACAGACAGAACCCACTCTCCATCTTTATTGACTCTATTCTTCACTGTCGTTTTTATTTTTGTATTTTTCTCTCTCTGTGTCCCGCTGTCACTCTCACACTGTGAAGCTTATCTTTGTCCTCTGTAATGGCGTTATAAGAAAACTGAAAAAAGAGCATTTGAAAATTGGTGTTTTTGAGAATGGAGTGTGTCAGTATACGCTGTTCTCAGAAGATTACAGTTGTTTGTCAGCGTCTGGCAAGATGTGATAAAGAGATATATGTGTGATTCACTGAATGGCTTTCGTGTGTGTGTGTGTGTGTGTGTGTGTGTGTGTGTGTGTGTGTGTGTGTGTGTGTGTGTGTGTGTGTGTGTGTGTGTGTGTGTGTGTGTGTGTGTGTGTGTGTGTGTGTGTGTGTGTGTGTGTGTGTGTGTGTGTGTGTGTGTGTGTGTGTGTGTGTGTGTGTGTGTGTGTGTGTGTGGATCTGTGTGGATCTGTGTGTGTGTGGATCTGTGTGTGTGAGAGCAATTACGTGCCCTAATGATGACAGATAAAGTGAAACCTCTAACTTTTTATTGCATGATAGCTGAAGTAGGTCATAGATGCTATAGATTTCCCTCGAGATGTTTTCTGCAATTGAACTGAGCTATTTAAACTGCTATGAAAAGTGAAGTGACTTGCAGAAATATAATTAAAATTCCACTTTCAAAGCATTTACTTTTACAATTCAAGTGTACCTGATTTATTTACCAAGAATATATATTAAAAATGTCACCCTTAGATAGAAAATGGAAACCCAAACAAACAAAAATCGGACATTTTTCTTTTTAATCAACAACAAAATATGTCTTTGAAGTAATATGTCTTTCTTTTGTAGTTGTTTTTTACTGAAAGTGGGACCATGTGATATTAAAACGTTTGCTGAACAACGGAAATACTGGCTACACGAGGCACTTACAAGATAATGGCTAATTGAATTTCCTTTCATTTTCCAAGAGTGTGTGGGGTTAGTTGCCTTAATGATGTCAGTGGGGCATCCTGTTGGCGTGAGATGCCATCCGTATAACCACTACAGTGTCCCTCTCCTTCATTTCCTCAGCTCTTCGTTTTAATCCTGAAGTTTTCAAACTGTGATACACTTATGTTTAGATTGAGTGTGACTTAAACTTCATTATCTCTGATGTCCATCAGAAAAAAACAGTGCTTAGAAATCAAAGGGAACTAACACTGACAGATCTATCTATCTTTCTGCGTATCTGGTTTCAGCAGTGGCCGAAACTCCAGTGGTGCAAGAACTGAAACACACAATGTGATGTATTGAGTTTTAACAAGGCTTTGAATCTAATCCCGGTTATAATAGAAACAGGATTGACTCAACACTAACCCTCAATTCTCTCCTTTTTCTTTCCATGTTTTCTATTACAAACTGAGGTCTTGAAAATCCCAAAGTCAATCTCATAATAAATTAATGGGAAAAAAACAACAACATTGGCAGAAACAAGCGCATAAAGCTGAGCAAGAAGGTTCATTTTAGCTTTACTCTTAGACTCACCCTCCCACCATCCACCCTCGCTTTTCAGGGTTGGCTTGTTTTTAAGCCTTTCACAGAGCAATCTGAAGGGAAATGCCCTTGAAAACACACGTTGACAAGCTGTTGGAAGAGGACATTGTGTGGAAAGGGCTGTGTTGATGTAACTGAGGCTATACAAGCAAGCAGAATAGTCTCCTTCTCACTTTTGAATTGTAAAAACGTTTTGGTTGTGTTAATGGTTATGGTTCAAAAAGAGGTAAGATATCTCAATAAAAATGGAATGGATTTCCATGATGGTGTTACAGACATTCATGGTGAAAATGGGATTTGTCCTCACAACTTTTCCTTTTGTGCCACTAAGGGGTTGATGTGTGTGATTTTTAGTAAAATGTCTCAAAAGCTATCGGACAGGTCATCTTGACATTCTGTACACACATTTGTGTCCCCCCTCACTATCATTTGCTGATCATCTGATGTTTCAACTATTGCTACAGTAGGATCGTTGGGGTGACATGGTAAATGCACCATAAAAAACACTTTGTGAAAGAGGAGAGACAGTTTTCTCGAACCGCTGACGGAAGCAGCTAGACGACGAAGAGGGGGCACATAACAAGAACGAGGTGGGTCGCTAGCAAACACCATTATGCAGCACAGTGCAGTTGAGGGAAGAAGAGGTTCAGGAAGGCCAAGTGGAGAATAGTTGACGAACAGAGAGGTGGTGAAGTGCATGAAACTAGCAGAAGATCGGGATGTGTGTAGACAGGTGGTGATGTCATCAAAAATGCCCCCGCAGGCTACAGAAGTAAACTGAACTGACCTGCTACAATCACCTCGTAGTTGTTTCCAATACTACAGTCATAAGTACCAGTTAGCCAATGCTAGCTTTCTTTAAGTACTTTATTTTACATTTAAAGCATAACTTTTTTTGTGATCCCTCTGATGTAGAAAAAGTTTTAACAATGAAAGCTGTATTAGCGTGCAGTGGAGAGGACAGAGTCTCCAGCTGAGCGAGCTAACAGGCCAGCCGGCTCAGTCTCTCAGGACTCATTGAAACAACTAGACCAGGCGAAGATACAGGGATAGAGAGATAAAAGTATAGCTATATATAACAGAGAGTGGGGAGCTTGTGAAAACTGCCCACTTTTTTTTCTCTGGCGTTAAAAGGTAGCAAAGTTCACAGGTTTGAAACGTGCAAGCATTCTGGCGTCTTGTCGTAGAGTTCTTGAACGTGATACCAAATCTCCACCTGTTCTGTCTTTGAAAGCTCTGGAGAAAAAAGAGCATCAACTAAATGACTTTTTTACCTTCTTCTTCAGCTTCTCTTTCTCACTCTATTTTCCCTACTCTCTGCCCCTCTAACTCTGCACATCTCTATTTATATCTCTATCTCTACTTCACCCCCAGCTATTTTCCTTTTTGTGCTGGTTTTGATGCCACAGAGCATGGCACGGCCACTGCCTGAAATGGGTCCTGCTTGATTATTGCCTCCCCGAGGGAACTTCCTGTCTCTGCTGCTCAGTGTGGCCTGAGCCTGTGGCGAATAGGATACATGCCACTTACACAATTGCTAGTGCCACTTTAACCCACTCCCACCGCTGTCTAGAAACATTGTTGGATGAGAAGAGAGAGAAGCAGAAAGGGGAAGGGGTTTCTCTCTCGCCTTGTCTGAACTTGCAGAAGTGGCCTTGGGCAGAAACTGTACCTGTCCCAGGGGCCTCCATGGCAGACAAGACTTCAACACAAACACTCCTCCAATGCACCCTCTCTTTCTTCTTTGCCCTTTCCTCCCTCTAAACCTCCCAGCGGTGGCTTTAAACAGAGCCCGAGCCAGCATCATGCACACATGCAGTCGCAGCACAAGGACTGCAAGTGCTTCTGTGGAGCCTTGACAATGTTGTTAGAGTCAGGATATTTCTGGCTTAACACGTTGAGGATGCTGAGTCTTTGATGAGTTCAATTGCAGCTTCTGTTTTTTGGAGGTTTCCACCCTCGGGTCATTTCAGAAAACACTTTGGAGTGTCTGAAATCTCATGTTAGATCTTTCTTCCTCCTTTTTCCTGGATGCCTACACTTGACTCGCCATCAATCACATTATATGTTCCCGTTTTATGTGTGTGTTTCTCTCTTCACTTCATTTATAATGTGCTCTATTCGGCCATTTTTAAATAGACAAATGCAAGACACAATGAAAAACTAGGGTGGATCAATATCTAAAGTATTGAGAACCAGTATATGTTTAAGTGGTTGAGGTCAATTGGGTTTTCAAAGGTAACATTTGGTCACAGTGCATGTGTTACTGAAGAATAACAAAACAGATCCAAAGCTCTGTGGGATCTATTCCAATGGCTTGTAACCTATCCAGTGACCTGAAGTTTTTCCTTTTAATTGATATCCCCCCTACATTAGAAGGGGCTAGATCTTTGAAGTGTTCAAAACCAGATACTTACAACTCTTTCTTTCTCTCATGCTCCCTCTTTCCTAAATGTATCAGAGGGCACAATATTGAGGGATGCACTAATAGAAACATCAAGTACCACAAGGCAAGGGAGGCATGGAAAGGTGGAAGGTGCTCAGGAACAAAATGAGAAACAAGTGCAGGGATTGGACAGGGAGAAACAAGACAGAGGGAGGTAAAGGGTGAGAGAAATAAAGCATTGAGCTGCAGGTATGGTCCGGGAAAACAGCCGCTGCTGGTACATGACACCCACATGTTAGGAAGCGCTGCCAGAAACTGACCGAAAGTCATAATATTCAGATTTTTACTGGCAGACAATGAAGCCTACCTACCTAATATTCAGTGAGTGGAAACTCTTGCAATCTGCCATTCTTCTAAAATATATTTGCCTTTAGCATTCAGATTGACTGATGAGTCATCCATGCTCATGTCTCTGAAAGAAAGCAGCTTTTCAGATATAATTTTTTTTTATGTCAGTGTCAATGAACAACCCTATTTTATTAAAAGCATGCAATCAGTTTGTGTCTAAAGAAACAGACGACAGGCCATTCGAAAGTGTGTTGCTCTGTTTAGCACCCAGATGTGTTCCTGCTGAGATAGAAATCTGCTCTCCTGCTCACCCCCACACACCTTACTTTCTATTACTTTCCCTCTGCTGTGCATGTTATAGCTTCTTCACACACCACCACCGTCATCATCACCACCACCCACTCCTCCTCCTCCTCCTCCTCTTCTTTTCTCTCTCATCTAATTTCTCAGACTTAACTTCTATTCCTCCTCCACTCCATTACTCTAATGCAATTAACTCCACTGGTGGGAATAAAAGAGGAGAGCTGGAGAAATTCCTGATAAGTCCAATCCAATAGGTCTATGGTGCGTGTGTGAGCAGTATTACAGACCATAGTAGTTTGGACACTGATCTGGACACACACACACACACACACACACACACACACACACACACACACACACACACACACACACACACACACACACACACACACACAGTTCTCCGACTCCCTTTTCATGGTATATAATATTAATGGTGAGATTTAAGGGGGCTGAGGTTCTGGACAGTAGGCAGTTTTAAGGGACCAGTTACCTATTTTTTTAAGTAGACAATACTAACAAGTCTGGAGCCTTTCAGAACAAAGGAGCCTAATCGTATATACATTTTAAAGCCTTAAACATATCGTCCTCATAAATACAGTGCACTTCCTTTGACTGCTTCACCCAAAAGGCCACCCCGTGTTTCAACAGTTGACTGCTTTTAAAGAGATGCAGCAGCAGCAGTATGAAATGTTTGGTTTGCAATAGCAATTGGACTTAACACCTATCTTATAAAGTGTGACCTTTAAAGAGTGGGCTGACATCTTCTGTCTGATTTAAAGAGAGGTAATTGCTGGATTGAATTACATTGAAAGGCTTAAGCTGCAATGATTAATAGCATCAATACTTGGTTGGCTTTAATGAAAATCCTAAGGTCTTCAAAGTTTAACTGTAACCTCTTGCAGACAGAATAAAGGCCTTTCCTTTTGTATTTCCTTTGATAGCTGAAAGTCATCATGTCACACACTTTCAGTGACTACAACCATCTTCCTTCTACATATTGTATATATACAAATCAGACGAAATACAAAAATCAGTCATAACACATAGCTTATGCTATAATTATAATATTAATCATGTTTTCTTTGGAGGTTTTAAGATGATAACACAACTCACTCCCGGTTTGAACCTTGAAACCTCATCTATTGAAGTGTGGCCTTGAAAATATAAAATGATAAATGTTTATCGCAATTAAAATAAAGATAAACTGAAATGGTGCATTATTTAAATTTATTTTTTTCTCTTTCGAATTGCTGCATTTTCCTGATTTATTTCAGTCCACACAGAGAGATGCTTTAGGGAGGGGTTGAATACGCATCGTCACTAAATTCCAGCAGGGGGTGACTCCACTGATTGCAAAACAAAGTCTGATTGTATAGAAGTCTATGAGAAAATGGCCCTACTTTTTGCTTGCTTTTTTATCTCATAAAACGTTTACCTAAACAGATATAGTTTCAATGGTTATAGTTGTAATTATTCTCTAATACGTCATGATGTTCATTCCCATAATTATGGTCCCATTTAGAGTATATGTGTGTGTTTGCCTGATATATATATATCATGGATTTAGTAGCATGGATCTGTAATCCTGACCCAGAAAATCAGGGTAACTTCTGCCGAAATGTTATTTTACCCTACTGCTCCAAGTCGTATTGACTAGATTCTCAAAAAACGAGTTATAAAATGCTTGAGGGTCCCCCACAGTAACAAATTTCACAGCATCCACCCACCCGCTGTGTTTCAGTGGAGGTGGCTTTTCTTATGTGTCGGCTCTGGATTATATACATCACACTGGGGAACACTAAAGCTTTCCATCCTGCAGCTCCACTGTATCCTCAGTGTCCCGTCCCTTACATAATATTCACACTGCGCTGTCACGCCACGTTACTGCCTACTGCCTGTCAGAGGAGTACAAAATAATGACTGCACTGATGTGTTGTTGGGAGTGTGTGTGTTGTTGCTACATTTTTGTTTTGGTCAAGGACACAAGTCTGTGCTGTTCACAGGAATAAAGAGAAGCCAGTTGGTTGGTTACTTCACAGCTCATTACAACACACACATATGCATATACAAAAGCACACAGACCTACAAGGTCACAGCCAAAGTGGATGTTTTTTTAGACAGTTTTTGTCTGGTTTCAAAGTGTCCCTCTGAAACCAAAGGAACCCTATTAGACCTAACAACCCTGAGCTTCAGTTATCAAACAGTATGTGAGTGTATTAGAGCATGTGTGGAATAATAACAGCTTTGTTGTGTGTGTGTTTCTTTTGTGTACAAGAAACTTGGACTTGGCTTTAATAATCATGCAAAGTGTCATATTGACACATGATGAGATGGAGAGCCAGTGCACCCTCAGGGAGGGTTGAATGAGACTTTCAAAGAGCACTTTTTAAATGCAGGCAGAGATGCAGAATTGTAGCAACGATACCGATTTTGTAAAAGCTCTGATGATGTTTAACATAAGCAAACACACTCTGATCAAGATATGTTTGAGAAAACCGAAAACTGCTTCCATTTCCTCTGAAGATTATTCCATCAAACTCCAATATTTGACCACACTGGGGATGCTTAAGAAGTGTTACAATCTAGATGACCATCCCTTCAGAAGCTTTAGCTTTTCAAATTCTAAAATGTGGTCACGCAGACTTGAAAGTGCTTTAATCATCTCACAACACAGACTATTGATTCCTTAATGAACACATTTGATCTTCCAGTTAAAAAGACCAAGATCTGAAATGTGTGTTTTGGCTCAATCTGTAAATGAAGTCAATGCAGACAAGCCCTACACATGCACAAAAGGGGATACTAAACCATCAAAGGCGACCAAAATAAATATTATGTAGGATTTTATTCTTAGGACTTACTGTTGAGTTGCAGTATTTCTACGCAGTGGAAGTACTTTTTATGATGATCTAAGACCAACCTCTTACACCACTGCAAAAGCCTAATCGAAAGGCAAAACACAGCCAACAACAAATAGTTGAAATAGAAGAAAAAAATAAACAAATAAGATTGCTGATGTGCTCTTGAATAGCTTTAACTAAATTTGGTATTTTGAATTCATACTGAATCTGATGAAGACGGACGGATTCATATTTCTAGCTGATATCACCACAGTCAAGCCTCACACTCTCTGCAGGGCAACGGCACAAAGCAGATTATTATAAGGATGCAGAACTGTGCATAATGCATTACTAAGCTCACTGCACTAAAAAGCTGAGGAAGAGAAGGAGTGGGATGGCTAGCTCACTCTCACTCTAGCTCACATTATTTGCACCATAATAAATCTCTAAATTATGCAAATGCATGCTTGCTTTCATGTGCACGCGCATACATACTGACAAAAGCAACCTTCTATGCATGTGTCAAGTCAGCAAAGTCACTGGAACATGAGAGAGTGGGAGAGAGAGGAAAGATGTGTTATTTAGTTTTCAAATGAATTTATTTATGGGAGAGTTGTTTTTATGGAGTTTTGGTTTTGCCTCTTACGGGTTGTTGTGCTTTTGACAGCACATGGCTACATTCTGGTATTATTTACATTTCACTGGTTTGTATAGCAGAAGAGAAGAGTAAAAAAGGAACGAGGGGGAGCATAAAGAGGAAAAGGAAGGTTTAAAGCAACAAGCATTGACTTGAAGGAAAGAGTTAGAAAGAAATAGCAGAGGAGAAGAGTATGAACAAGCAAGAACATAAGCTGAAAAGGATGTGTGTAAGAAAAGACACACCATGCTGTCAAACAGATAGAACATGTAGATTTTAAATAGAGTTTTGCATGTTTTATAATAATGTAACTAAAATAGATCGCATATTGTGTTGACACAACATTACGTAGCGTACAATTAATATTGGCCTACAAAGATGCTTATACCTAAATATAAATAGACACGTATGCACAAAGGGATACAGAGATGCACCAGCACACACAAACACAAGACCTGAATCCATGTACTTACACATGCAAGTATACATATTAGCCTAAATAGAGAGCTATACTTAGCTAAGCTTAATATAAAGACTGGTGGCACGGGGGGAAATAGCTAGCCTCGCTCTCTCAAAAGTATAAAAAAGGGTATTCTAAAGCTAAGTGATTGAAGAAATAGCATAACATTTAGCAAAATACACTTACATGAGAAGATAGACACGAAATTCATTTTTGTACAATAGTTTTGTAGCTAGTGCTAGCTGTCTGTTAGCGCAGCATAGCAAGAAGTCTGGAAGCTAACTTGCTGTAGCTTCTGTACACATTTCAAAAACATGATACCCAACACCTCTCAATCTGTAATTTGACATATTTGGGAAATTTGTTCTATGTTAAAGTTGAGGAGGCATGTTCACCAAACAGGTGAACTATTCCTATCAATAAGTTGCTGCTTTCCAACAGCTTCAGTGAAGTTAAATGTTTATTTTTCTTAGAGTCTTTATTGTTTCTTTTGCTTGGATGTATTCACACTGCCTTAACCTTAAACTGTTTTCAATCAAAGGGGTTTCAAATGCAGCTGCAGAGGCCTGTAAACCTGTAAACCCAGAGTACTGTATTTATCCTGAGAAGGGCAATTCAACTTACCCAGTCTATACACATACCTTTTTAACCATGCTACTGCTATTAAATGCTTCATCCTTGACCTCCTAAAATACCAACTATTACCTTTTGATATGCTTTAACATTTTGTATCTGCCCCAAAAAAGAAGAGAAGTGGAGATACGAAGGGAAACGAAAGAAGAGAATATAAAGCAATTATGAAAAAAAGAGAGACAGATGTAAATAAGTCCAAAAAGGAGAGGTGAGAAGATGGCTGAAGACGGAGGAGGCGAGGCTTTTTAAACATAGGATAGACGAGCAGTTGTTCAGGAGCAATATCAGGCATGGGTGCTTTTTAAGAGAGACTAGACGACTCAGAGCATTGCCGCAAATAAAAATTCAGTACACACATGCTCTATCCTTTATATCATTGCAGGTATGAATGCCTCTGTTAACCCCTGGGTTTAACTCAGGCTTTATGTGGAACAGATCCTATTGTTTAAACCCACACTCCATTTGTTGTAGCATTAGATATAAATCTCTGTGTAGACTTGCCCTTGTATTGCATCTTAACGGTAATACAACTTTGCCACTGTGTCTCTGAGTTGTGCTGTTATGCTTTGTTTAAACTGAAACTCACTGCAAATCCTTGCCTTTCTCCCCAGCTGGTGTCCGCCTCTCTAGTTGAGCAATGTGTTTCTTTATGAGTCTCTAACCATAGTTCTTTTCTACTTTTTTGTTTTCAGTAAGAACCAAAAGGGATCTCTGTTTCTTTGTGCATTTTTATGAAGTATTGTTTATGTGACTTCACTTTTGGGGGGCCTTTGTGATATGCACTCTTTAGGGCAAATACAACCATAAGAGGGAATGCATTATTACTAAAACACCAGGAGCATATACATATATATCTTTGGTGTTATTATGTAGCGTTTTACAGACATATCCTAAATCCGTACAGGTATAAAACCACTGATTTACATTTAAAGCCTTGCTTGAGGCAACATCTTCAGAATTCAGTCATGATTTTCAGCTCTTTTCATGTGTTGGACTATAACAGGAGCTATTTAAAAACATCATCTTGGGCTTTTTATTTTTGTAACAGTTGGTTTTGTGAAGACCAAATAATTTATAAATTAATTAAAACTAAATTACCATACAAAATGCTAATGTTTGTTGCAGCCTTAACATTTGCCCGATCATGATGGCCGTTTTTCGCTGTTTCTGACATTTTATACACTAAATAAATAATGAGTTTACTTGAAAAACAGACATATTTATGGATAATGAAATAATTAGTTTCATACCTACTTAACTTCATCATGAAACATAAAGGTGGTATCCCTCTCCACTTCCTTTCTGACTATATTTCTCGTCCCTCTTGTTGTCTCTGTAATTGTACCCATTTCCCTGTTTCCCTTAACAGATGTTGTATCTGTGTGTGTTGCAGGATCACTCTGAATGGGATGAAGGTGTCCAGGCCAGACGTTCGCATCGGCCGCTACAGAATGATTAAACACGAGAGAGACAAACACAACGAGCCGAACCCACAGAGGTACTGCATCATTGTCCAAACTCTTTCTGGGGCCTCACATTTAGATCGATCATGCTGCTTTTGTCTCAAAGCTACGTTCAGATGTTTCTTTCCAAATTTTTCATCGCCATTTGAGAGAATTATGATTATGTTGCACTGCAAAGGCCACACTATCAATAACATGCATGTATAATTACAGATAGCTAGATACATATGCTGAAACATGAGCAACACAAGCAATATATGACCAGATATAAAACCAGTTTATAATTATTTCTTGGTTCTTTGTCAACGTTATCTGCTTCTATTCTATCCAATGTTGCCAAAATGACATGTTAAATACATTTTTAACCTTTAGGATGATTATATGAGAAGCCTTCCCCTTTATCTAGCAAAACCATATTCAACGCTCACTTTGTGTACATGAACAGTTCACACCTGAGAGCCACGTAATGTTAGTCTATCACTCCTGCTGTTATTCACTGAGCAGCTCCTCATAGAAAACTGCACACTTAATAACAATAGAGTATAATATACAATACAAATGATCATGCTAAGGGCAGAGGGATTTCAAAATGTATCAAATTTTCCTAAATGTATTCAGTATTTTATTCAGGATTTGTCTAGTAGTAGATACTGAATTTTTTATGAATAAATCCCCCACCCCCTAAAAAAACATTCAATGTTAGCTTCCTCCCTGAATATATATTAACCACAAAGATAAACTAATTCCATCACTGCTGCTGCTATTGAATCAAACAAGAAACATGTAAATTAGAGCATAAAGCTCAAATAAAGCGATTAAACTGAAACTATAAGTCAGGTATTGTTTATATTTGATGAGTTTCAGATCGCCCTGCAGGATCCAACAGAAAAATGTTTCCTGTGAAGGATGAAAACTTCACTCATAGTCAGATGCTAAAACATTAATGCATGAAGCTTTTTAAATGCATGAAGACATGAACATGTTAAATAAATAAAATACACATGCATTTTAAAGATGCCATTGTAATTGTGTTATATTCACAGCGTTTATAAAAATCCTGCTAAAATGCACGATTCATAAATATCATCAACACTAGGCTGCGTCTGCTGCAATGCCATTAGATGGTGGCTGCAGATAAAGAGTGGGCTTTAATATGTAAGAAGTTTCAGATGACTGAGCAAAATGTAAATAAAACCGGTAGTCCAAGGGACACAGCTCGGCCTTTCCGCCACTAAAAGATTGGTCGAGATGAGAAAAGGAATTGCAAAAATGACAAAACTATGTTCAATAAACCAAAAATGGCTTTTCACTGATACAGCCCAGAGGCTTTAATGTCGTCCTTTTGGCTACACGCATTTAAATGGCTTTTTGAACAAACGTGAACAAATTCTTCCCTTATAAATTTGTTATTTTATGGTTTGATGAATGAGATGCAATATGCAGAGATGAGCCCTTCTAGACACATTAATCACCAGGAGTATAGCACCTCACATTAAGCTGCTTAAATGTGGATTATCACTGTTTATTCTCCTCTAAGAGCCCAGTTTGCATGCCTGGATGGACCAGGCAACGATACCTCTCAACAGAGAAATCGATATCTGCTCCAGCTGGGGCAGAATGAAGATATAGTGATCTGTTCCCTCCTTCAATATTGTTTTAGTTTGATCTCAGGTGACGTTATTATATCACAGCAGTTTGAACGTCAGGATTCATAGTTGAGTTCAAGTGTTGCTGCTACTCCTAAATTGGTTTATAAGAAGATTGAAAATGAGTCATGTGTGATAAAGCAGTGTCAGCCAAACAAACTATGACATTTCTTATTTAGATTTTGCTTACAACTGCTAAAGACATGTTGTTTGAATCTCTCATATATAATTATGTACTGTATAATATGTTTTATGGAACACTTCACAAAGTCTAGTTGACGGAAGTGTGAGAAATGTATTACCAACTATTTCTATTTTGGAAACCCTATTGAAACCATTATTTTATTTAGAAACTAAAACGCTTTGGTCTCAATTTACCAAATTAATCATATCATAATTAAAGGCTTAGCATAACTTTGTTTATTGCACTTTATTTTCTTTATACCAGCTCTCTATGAACACTTGTAAAGGCACTTTTATTTTGTACAAAGTCAGTGTAATTAATGTCAGAGTTGACTCTTAAAAGACATTGTTCAGCCATAAAATTAAGGTTTCGAGTTGGTCCCTGACATTATAATTACTGATGTAAAAATGTAAAGCTTTAATAGTAACGGATTCTGTAAGAAACAGCCAGCGACTTTTTTATCTCAAAAGATGATGAAAACTAAGTGTTTAGTTGATCACAAGCAGAGAAGTGTCGCTCACATCCTGGCCTGACATGCTTACCTTTTACTGACTCCACTTGGAAGTTATCACTTTTAGTTTTCCCTTTGCTATGCTAACAGATAAAATACCCAACATTACACTAGTGTATGAGGAAGAACAATTAGCTACTGAGTATTTAAAAATATGGCTGGAAATAAAATCAGTTGAGTAGTTTGAAACTAAAGAGCCCTGCTCACCTCCTGGTCTTACATTTATAAACCTTTATTGACCTTTCAGCGATTTTCAAATGCCTACTTACTTGGTCAAATCACCTGCAGTGTGCCCTTTTCCATGCTAACCAATAAAGATAAAACCCTCTTATGCAGGTGCCAGAGGAGTGAAAATTAGCCAGAAAATGTGTTTACCTGCACAAAGCTCCTGCTGAAACAAAAGATACGTCAGACATCCATCTAAAAGTGGTTAAACTTTAAAATGAATCTATAGTCTACCGTTCAATGGCAGCAATAACTCGTAAATGTGTCTCAAATAACCAGGCCTGCGTAATATGTCATCCATCATTGTTTTGTGTGTGTGTTGGAGAGAGAGATAGGAGCCAGCTATGTTTGGACTTCTTTATTTTCCTGCTTCAAAAATCAATTAATCCGCTACTAGACTGAAACCAAGTGCTTGTTTGTCTGCGTGATGCGTGTTTTCCTCTCTTGTCGCTCTGCACTCCCTCTTTTTTTGTGCATTAGACCTCCTAAAATAAAAGGTGGCACCAAGAGGGACACTATTTATTTGAAGCTGATCCATTATTCATAACAGTATTAAGAGGTCAGAAAATAGCTGCCTATTAGTCAATTCAAACTCCTTTTCAAAAGATGCCCTTTCGGACACTCATTACAGTATCTATGAAATGTTGGTTTAAAGGATTCTTTTTTAAATAAGTGGTATTTTGACTTCTGAGCATGGCGGCTCAGAATAATCGGGGGGTTGTGAGGAAGATCGGCTGCATTGTGGCTCTAATAAGGCGGTGTGGATGGAGGAAAGAAGAATTGTCACCCCTCTGTTATCATTTCATTTAGCACTTTTTAAAATCCTGAGGAAAGTTTAACATTTCTGTCACTAGAAGTTTTGTAGGGCTTTTTCATTTCTCTGCAGGACATCGTCTTAGATCATTTGATATTTTGTGTGATTGAAAACAGGGGGAACATTAGGTAAAGTTGTCAGTCATCTAGGTAGCCCACATTCTCTGATAAGTTAGTAAGGTATCATATTTTGCTTTGAGCTTTACGCTCGCATGTGAATGCTAGTATAAACACAATTATTATGCTAACATGCTGATCAGGCGTGTTGTCATTGTTGCTGAGAGCACTAAACATTACAGCTGAGGGGAATGAAGTATCAGGCACATTGAAATTTTGACCTGATGATGATGCTAAGGGAAAATGTGATTGGATCTCAGAAATATGAATAATTCAACCTGAGGTGGACATAGATGTCAGTGCCAAATGTCATGTCAACAGGATGATCAACTGACATTGCCATGCAGAATTGTGGCACTAGCAGGGCAAAACAAAAAGACAGATCCTCATTTTAAAGTTGGTGGCTACTATAAACTAAAGTAGGATTAAGAAAGGATGTTAAGATATCTCCCAGAGTCTTTTTGAAGAATACAAATGCAGATTTCCAATAACAATAATGTCTCACTCCCTTCCCTGAGGAAATCCAGATACTTTACAGGTCTGAGCTTTACCAGCACAACATACACACAACCACACGCACATATATATGTATATTTAAATACACATTTTGTCAAAATGCACACACTCTCACACAGGAGTCCATTCTCAAAGCACTCTCTTGTTGAGAGGCTGGTTAGGCATAGCAATGAGATATTGGGACAGCAGAAGTAAGAAAGAGGCACATTCATCACCAGCCACGGGTATCAGTTTTTGCACACACACACACACACACACACACACACACACACACACACACACACACACACACACACACACACACACACACAGACAGACAGACAGACAGACAGACAGACAGACAGACAGACAGACAGACAGACAGACAGACAGACAGACAGACAGACAGACAGACAGACAGACAGACAGACAGACAGACAGACAGACAGACAGACAGACAGACAGACAGACAGACAGACAGACAGACAGACAGACAGACAGACAGACAGACAGACAGACAGACAGACAGACAGACAGACAGACAGACAGACAGACAGACAGACAGACAGACAGACAGACAGACAGACAGACAGACAGACAGACACACACACACACACACACATACAAACACATTTTGTCTGGGAAACGACAGTTCATGCATTGCAAATGAATTGGTCGCTCAGTAACTTTGAGTTCAATATTCTATTCATATGTTATCATCCTGGGACAGTGCAGATACAGGGTCTCTGTGTGTGTCTGGCTTCTGTAATATTGTATTTACCACGAACATCCCTTAAAGTTTACCATTTTGTTCAAAATCCATTAAAGGAATAGTTTAATGTTTTGGGTAATACTGTTATCTGATAGCTAGCTTTACTGTAATTAGGAAGTAACACAAGAAGCCAGTTAGCTTAGCTTAGGATAAAGACAGGAAATACAGTAGGTGGCTAGCGCTGGTTTGGTTACAAAGTCCACTTTCAGGCACATCTAAAGTGCATCAATTAACTTGTTATATATAATTTCAGCTCTTAAAGACGCTTTGTCGGTAGGTCAGGTATGTAAACACAACTGGCAAGCAGGGGTTGGTGCACAAACAGTGGTCTACCTATCATTGCACGTATTCTGAACTGTGATTGACTTAAAGATGATCTTAGGACACATTTTATTGGGAATTGATTTTTGAAAATGACCCTTGTTTCTCATAATTCATGAGCTGTCTTCTTCATTATCATGATATATGCTGAACAGAGGTGTCAGTATTCCTTCTCTGAGTGATAGACCTCAGACGAATTTCAAACTTAGAGGATAAAAAACTAAAAACAGAGCCAGTCCAGCTGTTTCCCCTATCTGTTTGCTAAGTTAAACTAAACAGCTGCTCATGGTAGCAAAATGACATACAGATGTGATTATCGATCTTCGTATCTCTGAAGGACATTACACATTTCGGGAGGACACTCTTATTCTCCATAAATGTGTCCTCCCAAATGTGTAATTATTCCTTTGAGACATAATTCTACAACAAGGTCAGGTGGGCCAGCTCAGAATATGCTACACCCGACCAGAAAAACAGTTAAAAATAGCTGGCATGACGAGCTGTCGTTGAGAACTTAAACCAGATTTGTTTTCCTGTGAGACCCTCGGTGGAATTGAAATAGAGCTTTACTTAGCCCAGTTAGCGCTCAGTCTGAAAATCAGGCTAATGAATATGTAGGGAGGACTGTCTTTGTCTCGCCCTCTAACTCTCTAAAATGAAAGTAAGATAAATGAGAACAATAGGTTTGAAACGATAGTAGCCTACAGATTGAGTAGATGCATTTTATATCCTCTTTAGGCCATAGGGATTATTTTACAGTTGATAATCTCCACTTTCTGATAGATTCATCCAAAGATTTCTCTTTTCTCATTCTTTTTAGTTTTAATACCAGTATATCTGCTCCCTCCATCTGTCACTCTCTTTCTCAAAGATAAGTGTATCTCTCTATCTGTCCTCCATTTTTCTCCCGCTGCCATCTAGCCTTTATTTTGAGTGAAACCACCTTCTTCTCCTCCTCTCATTCCTTTCCTTTACTTGCACCCTTTCTCTTAAACTAATTCCCTTTTGCCTTTCTCAAAGAACTGCCAAACTTTAGATCACATTATTCTATTTGTTTTTGATGGCAATATATCGTCCAAGGGGAAGATGCTTGACAACATTTTTTCCTGCCACCATTCATGCCAATAAAGCTCATTTTGATTGGATTTGCAAGAGACGGAGGGGAAAGTGATGCAGAGGGAGGAGGGAGATCTTCACTAGTGGGTTCTGACAAGGCTCTGTTGACTCAGTGGTCCATGTCGGACTGAAGTGTCAACTGCAGTTGTTAGTCCAGCCATAATCGTTAGGAAAAAGCATTTTGTTAGCAACAGTCACGGCTGTCATTTAAAGAGTCAATGTGCGAGGCGGGGCGCTTGCACACATCAGCTTTCTCTGTTCACACACACACAAAAAGTGGCATTTTAAAGACGTGAGTGTTGTAAACATGCTGTTAGATGCCTGCACTCTGTGGCTTTGTTTCCATCATGACTGGCTCCAAAAACAGATAATACGCGGGTGACAGGAGAGTTAGTGTTGTAAATCTGTTTTAATGTCAGAGGTTGCAGCATGAGCCGAAACAGAGCAGCAGGGTGTAACTGTATGACACACTGTGCATTATTTTCTCATCTTGTATACTAAAATCAAAGCAGAATGTAATGTAAGAGCAGGTTCTGATTTAACTGCTGAATCACACCCAATGGAAAAAAGATATTCAAGATATTCAAACAAACCGAGGCGAATGTGATGGATGATTCTGTTCACTGAGTCACTCTGCAGCTCTATAGCACCACCTCTTGGTCAAGAGCTACATAGTAAACAAAACTGCATGTGTACTTCAATTAAAAACAACCGGAGAGAACAGTTTCGTCTCTGCTTTCAATTTATTGAACTGCTCGAATTATCTGGAAGTAGAAAAATACTTTAATCAGTTCAAAAATGATGTGGATGATGAGAATTCATGTAGAGACTACTGTCACCTTTCCTTTAACTTCCTTTAAGTATCCACATTATACAAGTGTTGGGTTGTGTTTATTGTCTTGTGACCTTAGGATGTACTATTGTTAATGATTGTGAACAGATGTGATCTATTTCCATGGTTCCTGACCTGGAGATTATTAGGTATTTGCAAATAGATTTGGGAGGTTTTCTAAAAAAACAAATATTAATGCAGCAAATAATAAGCTTTTTTTCTCTTTAACATTTGCATTTTTCTTCATTTTTGTTAGACTGTTATGCAACAGGAGACACAGATTTGCAGTAGACAATGTTTTGTTTTGAGGGATCATAAACCAAAAATATCCCATTGTTACTGCTGGGATATCTGTACTGTTTTTAATCACATCTTCCTGCTTGTTTCCCTATTTTTATCTTTTTTTCACCTCTCTCTTCCTTTTCCCTCTCTTTGTCTCCCATCCTTCAGGTTTAATAAAATCCAGAACACCAAGAACACGATGAAGAAGGACGGGATCAGCACTCTGACCTACAGACTGCTTCAGTTCAAGAGGTACGCTCTGTACACAAATATCTCTGTGGAGATCGGCAAACCACCGCCCCGGCCTATTAAGGGCTAGAAAGCGCCAGACGAAAGGCGAGGATGTGGACACACATTGACAGGATGGAAAAAGATGAGCAGAAGAGGAAGAAATCAGGAGATCGCATATCCTAGACATCTGGAAAGACGCAGGAGTAAAATGAGGGGAAAAGTCCCAAGCACATGATGATCTCTTTCTCCCTCTTTACTAGTTTTTTTTTTGTAATTTGAGCTTGCCATTTCTGTAACAAGGACGCAGGCTATTTCCAACTTTTTTAAGCAGCCACTGGCTTCACACCTCCTACCTTTACCAATCAGTGACTTCAGGATTGAACAAGTGTGCAGCAAGCCTTGAATATCACTGGCCCACCAAAGGTTGGCTTCAAACTTGGAAGCTGATACTTGGAGTCTTTCAATTACCAATCTTTTGGAATCTGGAGGTCGTCCAGTGGCATATCGACAGAGGATATTGCGTTTTTTCTTGGGAGTTAAGAGATGAGACAATAACGTCACTTGAAACTTTGGAAACTGTTTTGAAATATTCAACCTCATCGATTGGAATTTCTTGGAATATTTGACCAAGTTCATATAAGCTGAAGGGAAATGTTTTTTTCATGGATACAAAGACAGAAACGAGACGTGATATTTGCTGGAACAGAAATGAAATACCAGGATAATGAACACGGTGGACAAAAAACCTTAAAAACATGTTCAAGCTTTCACGGTGATAGTCTAGAGAATGGGGATTTCCATCAGAGGCAAACTGTAACATTAACACGATGCAGTGATGCTCTTTAGACTTGTATATGAAAGATTGCCTATCAAAGAAATTGTCTGGCTCTCATCTTTGCAAATGATGGTAAGAGATGATTTATTATTAACATCTTTGTCAGGGAGTTTTGATCTAATTACTTCATCAAATCCTCCGATATCAATTAATGAATGTGTATTGTGCCTGCATCTCCTGTGCTGGGACACGCTGATAAAACATGTTCGTCAGCAGCAACAAACTCCTGAGAACTCTCTTTTTGTTCTCTTTTTTTATATACATATATATATAAACAAAAACTTTGGAAGCAGAAACTGAACTTTTGAAGTAACTCATGTGCTGGATGCAATGACGTGGAACTACCTTGGGAATGCATTAGAAATAAAATCAAGGAACCGAAGACAAGGCGGATATACACTGACATCTCAGTCGTGATTTTAACCCCATGTGGCACAAATTAGAGATTGGGTTTCTGAAAGCTTTGTTTGTTTTCCTTTCACTCCCCTAAAAAAAATAGAGATTTATTTTAGTAATCTGGGCTTTAAATGTACATTTGTGTTACTTACATTTTGAGTTTCATTAATTCTCTTCCAAGATACTTATTATAAGTAGAAATATGCAGTTTTCATTCGAAAAATCTGACATTTACCACCTTCTCTGGACATATGTGAGGCAGCAAGGGGTTAAAATGAACTGTCGGATTAGTAATGGCTCATGTTTTACAGGAACACGTTTTTTTAATATATTTAATCATCACAATTTGTTCACTCCATTTTCTATCTCTGCTATCTTTTTCTTTAAATCTTTAAGAAAAAGATGATCATATCCGGAGAGAGGAAATTATAAGGTGATAGTGTTTTGCTGGTGGAAAATAGTGAATTTTTAGACAGTAATGAGAAGTCATGGCTTGAGCAGTTTGACTGACATCTCTATTGCTGCTTCAGATTTTATCATGACCAGCTGTCAGCTCTGTATTTAAATCTTTCTCACTTTTTCATTAATGATAGCTACATTTTTTAATTGTTAAACTTTTTTTTTGTAAAAAATCAACAAACAAAATCTTAGATCATGACTTCCTACGTCCGCTTTATTGAAGCCTTTGACCGTTTCATGCTTTGTACATCACTCTTCTTCCCTTGTTTTATTTTTCCTTGTCTCTACTGTTGACGCCTAAATACCAAACTGATGCCTTCAGAAGAGAACGATACTAAAGGGGCAGGGACGGTTATTCTTTCATTTAAAAGTTATGAATTGGGTTTAAAATCAATCGAGGAAGATAAATGTTTCGAGATGGGTAACACAGAAATCAAACCATATTTTTTTCAGCTTTGTACATTTTAAAATATTTTCACCCATCTTCAAAATATGTTAAACAGGCCGAAGATTCTGAAATGCAGTACCTGTTTAACAAAGTATCATTCATGACAAATTGGGGCTTTTATTTTGGTAAAAATTATGTAAAGTATAGCCTACCCCTTTGGCCACCCTCGGGGCAATAATAACGATCCCAGCTGTTTGGCGCTCTGTTATCATCGTCAAAAGCCTGTTGGACGGTTTGATTACTCCTCTCTCTGCCTCTCACTCCCAAATATGCATTCACACGGTCTTCCCTTTTTTTCTTTGCATTATCTCGCCTTTCATTGCCTTTTCTTTCTTACTCTGCCAGTCCAGGCTGTGTGTGTCAATGGCACTTTGTTGTGCTTTGTGGTGGGCCCACTTCAGGCACAGCTGTGTCTCACAAGAGTGCTGCTTCTTTCAATAGCTATCGACAGAGCCTCTCTTTGTGTCTCTGAATCTGTGCCACTTACTGTCTGCATCTTTATTTTTCTATCTCACTACACTTCCCTGATTTGTGAATCCTTCGGTTTCCCCCCTTTGGTCATTCTCTTCTGCACTTTATCTCACTCTCCTTTTCCATTTCACCTCCAATAATAATCTCCTGGTGATGTTAATTGTCCTCAGTGGGCAGACTACCTGTTACGAAGTCAATGAAATATCTTCTCTATACTGTTTACAGCTTAACCAGTGCAATATTACATATTTGTTCACATCCACCACATATCCTGCTTCAAAATCCTTTTATCAAGTGGTATGTGAGGTGACAACACTTTTTGAAAAGGTGAGTTCTAATGCAGTCATGCTTTTTTAGCTCCTATTCATCTGATGTATTTGAAATCTCTAGTGATTACTCTAGTGAGTTTAGTGTTTTACTTCCATAAACATCAGAATTAGAGCAGCATACGCCGAGATGCCCTGACTTTTAGTTTCTAGTATGTATGTATGTATTTAAGTCATGGCTTAAAAGTACCTATGTTACATCCACATTCAAAACAAACAAAAACTACAGTTTACGCTGTTAAGTCTTAAGCCTTTGAATTTCTGGTTAAAGTAAAGAGACATTTCCAAAATTTGAAGTTATGCTTCAAAATGGGGCAAAATACTTTTGTAATCAACAGCTCCTTCCACCTCGCAGCTCTATCAGACTATCACTTCCTGCTAAATGCCCACTTTCATTACCTACACCCACAGCTCATTAAGTTTCGGTCAATAAAGAAAATCATGTCCAAAGCCAAAAAAGATGTAATCCTGATGACCTGATTCCTTTTTACTTTTAAAAGCTCCATGCACAGCAGAAATGATAGTGCAAATTGAACTTTAAAATTAAGATGAATTCCCTTTCATTAAGACAATTTGAAAAATCACTGGCAACTCTTAATAAGGTCAGTTACATAAAGAAGGTACACGCTGAGGAGTGATGGGTATTAAAAAAAAATGGATAACAAGAGAGGCCCCATTGTGTATTACACAGAAACACGGGATATAGATATAAAAGATCAGCAGCCGAAATGTCAGCAAAAAAAGTATTTGGAACATCTCATTCACTTGAGAATAGAAACCACCGTGAGGAGCGCTTGATGTTTCTTAATAGACTCTTGACTTTTGAAGCCGTTCTATTGTCAAGCTCACCTCAGGTGGTTGGTATATTCGCAACACTTTTCTTCAAATACTTTTTTTGCTGCAGCAAGCAGACGAGACTTCAAGGCCTCTGGGCGTTTTTAAAAATTTACTGTATCTCTAGCTATGTTTTTTTTGTACATTGAATGTTAAAATGTTATATCTTATATAGAATGCATTACGTCATATCAAACCTACTTTTTCTATACAATCAATAAATCTGATGGTTAAAGATTACCTCACGGCGATGTCACTTGATTGTTTTTCTCCCCAGGTTACTGGAAACGTCATAATAAGTCTGTTTTCACCTGGATCTGATGTTATCCGAGAGCCTTGTTATGTAATATCGACACTTTTTGGCAACCCTATTTCCTGTTTTCATGACAACTCAGATTTGTGTTGTTTCTGTGTGGTCCCGGTGACTGAGATTACACTCCGCTTTTCTCGTGTAGTCTTTAATTTTCTCTTTTTTCTTCTGTCTGTCATGGCAACCTCCCATTCGTATAAACAAATCTTTATTGCTTCAAAGTTAAGCTCTCTTTCTTTCACGTTCTACCCTTTTATGGTTTTGCAGCGAGCTCTGGAAACAAACTGTCAGCAGAAAATGTCTGCAGGGAAATCAAGATGCTGCCCCCTCAAAACTACCAGAGCCAAACTCATTCAAATAAAGTAAAAAGACACAACTCACAGAGTAAGAGATGTTTAATGGACGTGGAAAGGTGTTTTGATTTGGAATACTTTACAAGATGCCAGTGAATATTATCGGCATACAACACTACATGATGTGTGGGTGTGATTCCTTATTTGTTCCCTTTTATTACAGGCAGTAAATTAAAACTCAAAAAAAGAGTTAAATGTGGGGTTGAGTGGTTTCAATCTTCTCGTCTCACTCAGAAACACAAAGCGAGAAATATTTCACAAAAGTCAATCTTTTCCGTTAACCTTGAGTCTTTCTGATTATTTGGTGATATTCACTCATTTGGATTTGAATACCAATCTCCTCAGGGAAATATAAATGTAGAAAGGATGTATTCATTCACAAAGTCTCATGAAGATTTAAAAGGTGTTCATGGGGAGTCTTCTACTCTAAAATATGTTATTCAAAGCTCCAATGTTGCACATAAACATATAACAAGACAGGTTTATTTTTGGTTTTCATTCAAAAGTCCCTCATGATTAAAGTGGCTAGATACTGAAAAACAGTGGGAATATCTGCTGCATATAAAACAATTCAGATATTTTTCCTATAAAGGTAAATGACAACTGTACATTTTGACGAGTGGAAATATCAAAATGTTGTTTCTATAAGAGGCCACATATTTGTTCTAGTCGATAATTAATAAAGCAGATATTTAAAGATGTTTTTTCTACAGTACTTGCAAAAAAAACATTGCTTGTGCCTCTAAACTACAGTACAGTCACATGTTAGACCATAGTCGCATGCGTTATATTTCAGTCAGCCTGAAAATTGATCTGCAGAACTGATACAACAGTTATAAATTGTGAATTGCTTTGCTGAGCCATTTCTTAGTCTAAATTGCATCACAGCTGCATACATTCGGCTGGAGCATCAACCGTGACATGTCAATTAACATTTTCTATCATCAAATAATCTCATTGGCTTTGTATCGGACGGAGTATGTCAGAATTAAAAAAATAACTTGATAAAAGCATATTCACCCATCTACTCATAGACTTTTTGAAGAAACCATGGTCAGGCAGACAAAATAAAAAAACTGTAAGTATCTGAGTCATATTTCAAGAGTCAATTTCTTTCTTATTTGGTTTACTTTTTGAAAACCAGATTTGTTTAATTATGGGTTTTGTTTGTGAATACAGATGTTCCAGTAAGCTCAGTTATTTTTTGAAGTTGCTGATTATCCCTTTACAGCTGCAAAGGAGCATGTTCTTAGAGATTGAAGGTGATCAGCGTTGGGGATTGTATATTCTGCTGGCCGAGTTAATCAGTTTTTGTTGACGGATGGTTGTTCAGGCGTACAGTTTTTGACGCGGGAACAGCTGGCGAGACGGTTTCCCTCCCAGTAGCCGGCATCCTGGCCAACGTGACAGCGGCACTTGGTGCAGGAGTCGACCCAGATGGGCTCTCCTGCAGGAATCACCTGGCGGCGTGATGCATCCACATAGCAGTTAGGACCTACAGGGAGATGAACAGCAGAGGTATGTAACTGCAGCAAGAAGATATTGAGATGCACAATCAAACCCACTCCCATGCAAATTATCAAATGGTGTTAGCTACATTCGACAGAGATCAAATTCTTTATTGTTTACTTTTTGTCTGCAAAGGGCATACATGTGTTTTTGGTTTGCATGTGCAAAACTGCTCTATAAAGGGCACATTAAAAAAATCACATCCATACAGGATATTTTACAATTGAAACTACATTAATATAAGCACCACATACTCCATGGGGAGGTCTGAATCAAGGTTAAATAAATAGATATAAAATTAGACGTGCTGTCCAGAAAACTGCGTCTAAAAGTAGCTGGACTTACTGATTAAGATACTTTACTTTCAAACATTTTAGATGTTTTTCTTTGAACAGGGGACTCAGGGACTGCTTTTGTCCTGAGGGCAGTATTAATAAGGAATGGCTAAGGTCATCTTAGATGTTGCCACTTTATCGTTGAACTGCTTTGCCATGGTGATAAAACAGTGGGATTTGTTCATACAATAGAGAAGATAAATCTCCTGTGGCATCTCTGAGAGGCCCTCTGTGCTTTACTGTTTATTCCTAAACCTACTTTCTACTTGTTTTAATGCTATTTTTGAATTTACCGTCTTTGCATTCAGGGCAACATTTCCCAGGCTGGTAATCGGGGTTGACACATGGTGGAGGGGCACAATCTGCAACTAAACAGCGGGCGATACCATCACTGTCACAGGTGCACTGCTCACATTCTGATGGCTGGGAAAACATATACACATACACACAAACAATGAGAATCAGCATTGATCCTTTGTACAACCTGAATCTCTCACCAATCCCTTTTCATGCCATCTCAAAAAGGGGGCGCTATTTACCTTCAATTTCAGACTAGGCTCAAGTTACATACCAACATACCAGACAGTAATTATTGGATCAGAGTTCTGCAAGGAAATACCCTTAAAAATATATAATTTGGCTTGTATACTTATGATTATAACTTGCAAGCTTGTAAAATCAGACTCATTGTTAAAATATGCGTATGCATAGTTACACATGATGCAGAACAGGCTGATACCTGCATAAAAAAGACCTGACGTTTACACATAAACAGTGCTGCTCACCTTTTGTTTATGCCATACATGTTTGATAGGGTGTTTAGGGCTAAACGCTTACATTTGTATTTATAACTGACTTTCAAGAAGGGTATTTACAACTTGTATTCAAGTTATGTAGATATAAGAAAAGACATTTGACTAACCTTAAACATGTAAAGCCCAAGATGGACAAGATTATAAATGGGTACATGCTTTCCCTTTTCTGGAAGCCATCACTGGCCAATCCTATCTTTGCAAGTTACAAAGCTTACAGGCTTACCTGGAAGTTCTGCCCCAGTTCGTACACCACTCCGCGGTACTCACACCCAATCTTCTCGCACCTGGGGCAGCAATCGGTTGGGTAGTGGCTGACATGGATGCACGCAGCCGGGAGAGAGGTGCACTCAGTACGGGAACATGCAGAGCCCTCACTTGTGCATTCACATTGGGTGCAGTGATCAGATTCCAGAAAGAACCATTCCCCTACGAAGTATATGCTCCCGTTGGCCTCGCAGGTGCTTTCATGCTGTCCCGCGACTGAGAATCCAAAACCGGCCTGTGCCCAAAGCAGTAGTACCAAAACGACAGTGCGTATTCTTCGCTCCATGGGAAGGCGCTTACTGAAAACCATGATGAATTGTATGATTAAAAATTAACAAAAAACATCCACTGTAGTCCAGCTGGGATTTGGAATAGAGATTGTGAGATTTGTTTTACATTGTTACTGGACGCAAAAGTCCTTGGCGTTACCTCAGTCCTCCGCTGAGGCTGAGCAGACCTCTGGAGAGAGCCCGGAAGGGGGTGGAGGTTGGGAGGCATAAAGAGGGAAAGTTTTATATTCACTGCCTCTCTGAGAGTTCACATGCCAGTCTCAGCTGAAGTCTGTCCCTCCCCCAATTTAACATCTTGAAGAATATTAGTGGCGAGTCAGACTTTTACGAGACCCGAGGGGGTTAGTGTGTTCACTATGGGCAATGGGCATACGTTTAACAAAGCATAGAACTCGGTATTTATAGAACATGCATTACACTGCCATTTTGTATAGCAAAGAAACATAAAAAATAAAAAAACAGCTGAAAATTCAGGCGAAAACATTGTTGAGTTACCTTTATAACACGTGTTTACAGTTAAGGCAGATCTCGCGATATCTCCCTCTGGCAACTGGAATGTTTACCGTGGATACCACAGCCTTACTAGATACAAGTTCGGGTGAGCACTTTTTTTCTTGTTAAGCAGCATAAAAAACGCCTTTTCTAAAAGGTTTTAAACAAGTTTTACATAAGCAGTGTATGATGTGTTTGTTGGTGTTAGAAATACACTTTGTAAATCTCATGTTTTGGATAAACATGCTAGCTTTCCTGAGAACACGGCTAAGTTAGCTAATAACATACAGTTGTTGGACAAAACAAGAGAAAGTAACCTCTTTTATTCCAATATACAGATCCATACAGTGCAGTTCCATACCCCTTCAACCTTTTTTATGTGCACAAGTTGTGAGAGAAGTATTTAGATATTTAAGAGAAGTTAGTATTACTCTAGTATACTAGTTATAGAGTATTATGTAGATAATACTCTATAACTAGTAGAGCTCAATGTAAAACTATACATATAAAGCAGTGATGTTTTACCTTTTTTTAAGTTGAATCTTAAAGAATCAACAGAGTCTATCAATGTCAATTAAATGTAGTGGGGCAAAAAGCATTACATTTCAATCTCAAGTAAGTTTAAATGGCTTTCATACATTATATTTCCCTGCAGTTTATATATGTGTTTCTTTATTTCTAGATTAGCACTCCTATGCAGTCTCCTGATGGAAACCAGCTCTGGTGCCCTGGCCAGTCGCTGTGGAGCCTGATCATTGAGCATGTTCCTGGGTCAGAGCTGCCAAAGATCCACACAGCACTAGGCTACTCTATAGTTGACATGTACATAGAGATGCACACTGAGGTGAGTTTCATGACTGCACTATTCTTATTTGTTTTTCATCAGAAATGAGCTACATACCACAAACATGTTTTTATGTGGGACATTCTCCTCAGATTCAGCCGATACAGCTTGTTTAATCATTCATGCTTTCTTGGTTTCAAAAATAGAGACACTGAATCTGTTTCTAGTAAGGCCTCACAAGAATACCACCAAACCATTTACAATCATTTTCATTGTAGTTCCATTTCCAGGTGAATTAAACAATTTGCTCTGCTCAACATTCTTTAGCAAATGCACTATCTGCTGGGTTGTGTAGTTTAGTTGGTCTTTATACATGTCTCATGCCTAGACTTCGTAATAAAAGTGAATTGTGGGTTAACTGGCACTACACTGCAGTGAAGTCCATATGTGAGCCAGGCAGACAGACATCCATATTTTCTTTAGGCGAGTGAAACTTTCTGCCCCCAGCCCTCTTGCATGGAAAATGACCTCACTAAAGAAAGACTTGCAGGGCGATTGGAAACATCCACTGCTAGCCAATTCAAGGTCAAGGCTAATGTTGTAAAGTTGAATTTAATTTAAAGGCAGTTGCCCTCCAAAACAAAAATGAAAAAATAAATAAATAAATCCAAAGAAAGTAGAGTGAAGTTAAGTTTGGTCACAGATCAAAGCAATTTAAATAAGAATAGAATGGAATCACTTTATTGATCCCAACTTGGGAAATGTTTTCGTTGCAGCAGAACAATAGAAAAATAAAATAAATACAAGACAATGTATTACAATAAATAAAATAAAATAGCATTTAAAAAGAAAGTAAAAAATATACAATTTGGACAAGAAATGTACAGAAAATATAAACACAAACAAAATATAAAGCAGAATATAATACTGTATGTACAATCAGTGTGAAGGTGTGGAATATTAAATAGAATAAATATAGAATATACGGTATGGTTTAATTCCAGTGATCACAGAGAGGCTATGGAGCAGTGAGTTGTCTGCCAGCCAGAGGTGAGTTGTTATACAGGGTTATTGCAGTATACAGGAATGTTCTCCTGTATCTGTCCTTGTGACAGCGGAGCTGGAGCAATCTGTTGGAGAAGGAGCTCCGCTGTCCTTCCAGCTGCAGGTGGAGAGGGTGGGTGGGGTTATCCATGATGGATAACAGTTTGTCCAGAGTTGTCCTCTCCACCACAGCTTCAAAAGGGTTCAGTTTGATACCGATGACAGAGCCAGCTTTCCTGATCACTTTATTGATTCTGCTGGTGTCACCGGCTCTGATCCTGCCCCCCCAGCAAACTGCAGCAAAGAAAAGTGCACTGGCAACAACAGATTTTTTTTAAATATTGCCTATCATAAGTAATAAGAGCTGAAACTCCAATCATCTAATGTTTTAGTTTGTATTCAAACCACAAATCCAAAACCTAAAGGTGTTCAATAAACCTTATGATGATAAAAACAGTGAAAAGCAGAGAAAACATTTAACTGATAAAAACATTTTCTAAATTGTTCCCTGCTGATTAACTTATCAACAAATCATTTTAGCTCTAAAGGAACTCAAATGTTACAGTGCATTAAAAAGTGCTTAGTGGTTTACCATTAAGTTAAATGTTGGGAAATGCGGCCTAGTCTGCTTCAGAAACATTGTTTTCCAGCCGAGTTACATAAGTGACGTCATGCCAGTTGCACCTAAGACAGAGTGTGTAGCTGTAGATTTCCTAATGAGTTTCATTAATCAGCACTTTCTGTGGGTTATCAAATTCTCCGCTTTGTTGTTATTAACATACAACACAGCCCCTCTCTCTCTCTCATTCTGTCTTCTTTGATAATCTACTCTCCTACCGCTACCAACTTCTGATGTTTCCTCTTTACTGTGTTCTTTGGTGGAAGCTTTACATCTGCTGATGTTATCAGCCTACAGCGAGCCCACAGGCAAGTGGCTGTTTTCAGAAAATCATGTGGACAAAGTCTGTCCCACCTCTCAATCCGTGCCAAGTAGACGCTTACCACATATTATTTTCGGGAGAGTTAATATTTAAAGAAACATTTTTTACATATAAGCATGCATCACTCCTTTACTTTCGTCCACACACACGAGCGCGGGCATGCACACTCTCTCATATTCAATTCACAATTAAATTCTTAAATGAAATGTCTTTCTACAAAAACTGGATTCAAACCACTTATCAAAGAAGCACTACACCTAAAGTGAAACCAGAATGATACAGCGAAATTCAGCTCACACACACACACACCACACACACACACACACACACACACACACAAAACCCAGTAAGCTCAATGAGTCAGGGGGTTGGTATAACAGGGTTAAAGAGGCTAATCCGCAACTGTTGATAAGACCGTTAGCAACGCATATTCTTTGACTCTGGTGTGTGTGTGTGTGTGTGTGTGTGTGTGTGTGTGTGTGTGTGTGTGTGTGTGTGTGTGTGTGTGTGTGTGTGTGTGTGTGTGTGTGTGTGTGTGTGTGTGTGTGTGTGTGTGTGTGTGTGTGTGTGTGTGTGGTAAATATAGTGTATGCATGTGTGTGCATATGTATACCATGTGTGTGACTTTCAGTATTGCTCTGATGTTTTTTCCCCTACAGTTCAGTGAATGCGGTGGTTAGCAGCTAAGCTCTCAGACGGAAAGAAAGAATTAGGCTGAGAGCTTTAAGAAATTTCTAGGAAACATAAAAACCAAAAAAGAGCACCTTATTCACCTCGTTAAGTTATTACATTTACTGCAGGGTGGATCACTTCCTTTTTTTCTGTCCGTGTCTCCCTGGGTCCATGTCTTTCTGTTTTTGTTCTCCTCTATCCCTGTCTGTTTCTCCTTCAGCCATGTAATGAATTCCATCCCTCAGTGAGCCTCTGTGAAAAATAATAGTTGATCTGCGGGCGACTCCTCAATTCCTCAACATTGCCATTCCTGCTTCCATCAAGGTCTCCATTGTCTTCGGCGGTTAGATCAGAGGAAACATTAGCCTCTCTTTTCAAGTCTCTGTTAGGCCAATCTCTCAGTACCTCCCTCCACCATCTCTACTCTACTTTCTCTCTGCTCAGAATTTAAATGAGCCCTTTAAGTTAAATATATTCTAAAACCTAATTTAAATACTTCAGCTTTTTAGCAGGATTTTTTTTTGACTGGCAAGTTTCTACAGCGCTCACTTAAAATAGCTCCTGGATGAGATCACAGCTCAGGGAGAGGGAAAAAAGATCCAGGAACAACTTGTTAGCTGGTGAGCCATGAACAACATAAACACCTGAAGACAGACAGAGGAAGCCAGTGTCAGGGAAAAATGCAGTGCGAGTCTGTGTATTCACACTGTGCGAATGCTGGTATGTGAGTGGCTGCTCACACATCAGCACACGTGCAAAGACCAGGAGCGACGCGTTTAGAGTTCTCTAGTGTATTCCCTTGAAGGGAAGTCTTTGACTGCAACATGACAGAAATGATTGGCAGGCAACAGGTGGGGAGGTGTTAATGGTATCCAGACTTCGCTGAGACACATGCACACAATCATTTACACACACCTTGTTAACGTCTTTTCTTATTTTACAAATGTTTCTCGTATATTATGGTGACATTTTTCAGTGCATGTTTGTGTAAACATGCACAAATGAGGTGCTCGTTATACAAGTAAACCCACTTCAACAGGATAATAGAAGAGGTCAGGCATAAAGAGTTACCTTTTCCACATTTGTCCTTGATCTGCAGTGATAATCCTACTGTACACAGACTAAAAAGCCGCCCGTTCCTGCAGCACTTTTTCCTGTTTGTCTAAAGGCAACCTAGAGTCCATCATGCTCAGTCTGTGCTGCTGAAGTGTTTCCACATAATGTATTTTTTCAATATTGATTAATTATTGATATTGTTCTTTTCAAGGTTACAGCTGTGTATGCCATATAAGACTTGCTGTTCAGATGTTACTCTTTTGAGAAAAAAATATATTGGTAAAACCTAGTTTAGCCATATTTGCTTACTGTTTGTTGTATCCTTTTCCAAAAAGACAATGTTTAATGTCTGTACCAGTTTACAGTACACATTGTCTTCTTGTGCCAAAGAAGACCCCGATAATGTTTTAACCATTTGTGATTGAGGAGCATTTACAGCCTTGAAATGAGCATGTTCTCTAGCTGGTGGTAACATACTTCCGTATAGTTGATATTTCTATCTTAAATGTGTTTGTTATTTGGCAATTTAATAGATTTTTTTGACGAAACAAAATATTTTCAGCTCAATTTAAGTGCAATAACTTGGTCAACAATGACTCTTAATCCTGTAAATACAAACAATGTATCGTTCACTTTACACCTGCTTAGTATGCACCTATACACTGTCAGTATAGTTCCTTTTTTCACAGATTATTTTCAAGTGATTCTTAAAATTAAAAATAAGATAATCCTCACTAAATGATGGATCAATGCTTTAATATCATTTGAATCTTGCTTATTGCATGGGGACTAGCCATTCTGTTTTTAAAAAGTTGTTCACTTAATCAAATAAAAAATAATCTTTAAAACACTGCGTTTAAGATCACCAGCTGAGTATGTGTCACCTAGACTGATAAAAAAGCATGTGAAGCATGTCTTGTTTATATGTGTTATTATTGTATTTACAACCACTTATCTAATATTTCAGGTGGAGATGCAGTACAAGATGTGGCAAGAGAAGCGGCGAAGAAACAAGGACAGCAGGAAGGGGACGCCGCTCCCTTTAGCCGACCCCCCAGAAGTCAAAGAGCTGGTGAGAGCCGAGGTCAAGATGTTACTGCAAACTCTGAGAGAGAGAACCAGCAGAGAGGGAGGGTAGGTATAGGATCACACACACTCTACCATGCAGTATCAGTGATTTATTGATAGTTTTGTTTATTTCACCTTCAGATAGATTGGGCTTTAATTCATGCATACTTGTATAACAACGGAAAACCATCAAGAAATCGTAAAGAAACTGTATAACTACATTTACAATAGGACTTTGAGAAAAATCAGAAGAACCACAATTATTGATTTTCTATTTTTGTTATGTCAAATTGTAATGTTTGATGACAGTAAAACAAAAAGAGTTAAATGCTATACAAAAGCTATGTCTAGGCCAAAAAATAAAAAAATAAAATGTGTTCCTTAATGAAATATAAACAAACAATAACAATAAAAAAGTATTCATATTTTATAACACGTCTTTACCACGGTTGCACAACCTATGATGAATTTCTCTGTGTGCTGCTTTTGGCTTTCGACAAAGCGGGGTAAATAAGTTAAAATGGTTCAAAAATACATTTTGGAAACAAGATAATTATGGACATTTGGTTTCATAACAGTGCTAGCATGCTTTAGTTCACCCCACTGCAGATTTGTTCTTAAAAAGCATTATTTAGTCCAACACAATATGTCAGTCAGTCAACTCTCAGCTAAACTAAACTAAACTAAATGGACAGCAGACATAACTTTTTGAAACAAGTCCTCAAGACATATACTTTCTACTTCTTGATTTGAATTTAAATGTTTAACGGCTCCAGGCTTCATAAATTAGTTTACTTCCAGATGCGTAATCCACCATTAGATCAGACATTTGAATTATTTATTTCTCTCATATTCATTGAATGCAATTTCTCCCTTTTGACCTCCTTTCTAAGTGTGGCTTTTTTTCCCAAGCCACAACACTGTATGGATAAGTAGATTAAGCGACTGCTCTCACACTCTCTACGTCATTTTCCCCCAACAAAGGGTGCCATAAAAAGCTATATTGTGTTCCCATGTCACTTACAAATGGGATGGAAAGCAGAGCAACAAAGGCTTTTGGCTTTGGGATGTTGCAAACTGGTTTAGGAATTGAGGAACAATGGGACAATTATAGGAGGCAGACTTCAATGCATTCCACACCAAATACCAACAACAAACACTAGATTTTAAAGACACAGTTCCTTCTGGCTTTATTGGATTAACTAAATGTGTTTACCTTAAATGGAAAGCTAAATACTATCTTCAAATTGTACGGTATGTTAAACAATCTGTAAAACTGACTGTTATTTAGTGGTTTGTCAGTGAAGGGAGAACACAATTAAGCTTGTGTCTTCTTAATAAGCGATAGGAAGTTATATTCTCCCCAAGAGGATGTAATAAAACGTTCTAATTGCTGATGGTTTTTCATTTATACAGCTAATCTTACAGCTCAGGGCAGTGGTGAACGTGTAGCAATAAAAGACATGTATTAAAAAACTCTGAGGAATGTGGTACTGGTGGCAGGGTAGAACCGTTTAGCGAAATTACCCTTCATCTTTAGCCTCACTTAAGTATTCAATGCGTTTTAGGGCGGAAGTTGGTATATGTATATGAGCTACTATGTATCTTAGCAACCGGCTCGATGGTTCCAGGAATGTTGCCCTGTGTCACCTCTCAGGTCTTGCGGAGGCTTTTTTTTCCGGGTGAAGCACAAGATAAGACGGATTGTTTTCCGTTATGTGACAAAGCATTTACAACCTGTCAATTTGTTGACATCCTTTTTTATGTGATTTTTTGTGATGTTAAAGTGTAAGCTGACAATATCTCTAAGGCCACAGGTCTGATGCCCACAACAGCACTGCTTTTTATTAAAGTGTCACCGAGCAAGAGACCTTACAAGCTCCAACACTGGCACTCTTCCAAAGTGCTGTGGTCTGGGATGTAAATGGATCACGAAGAGAATCAGAGGGAGAGTTTCAGAGGGAGAAATATAGCCTATTGCTTTAAGAAGCACTATGAAAAAAGTGTTTCTGCCGGCACACATGGCTTTTTCTTTTCGAGGTTAGCTTTGGTATGCTTGTTGACCTTGATGCAATGTACTGTACGATGTGTGTTTCAGAACTTTTAGGATTCAATTAGACTAAGTCCTGAGTGAATATCAGTCAAATGGCTTAGGAGCTAACCCTCTATATAACACTTCCTCTTTAAAATGCTCTACAGCCCATTGTTTGTCTATTAGGTTTGATTTAATGCACTTTGTTAGCATGAAAACTGAGGAAAATATTGCCAAAAGCATTTAGATAGACCCCTACATCGCTCGCAGTCCCTCCTTCTCTTGCCACTACTTCATTCATCTCTCTCTTTCTCCTAGTATTTTCGCCAAAATTGTTTGCATGTTTTGCGTGGTTAAATTTGAAGAAAAAAAAAAAGGGGGGCGGGTAAAAAATAAAAAAAAAAAAGAAAGGGGAAAAAAAAAAAAAAAAAAAAAGGAAAAAAAAGATAAAAAAAAAAAGGGGGAAAGGCGGGAAAATTTTTTTTTAAAAAAAAAAGGAAGGAAAAATTTAAAAAAAAAGGAAAAAAGAAAAAAAAAAAGGGAAAAAAAAAAAAAAAACCCCAAGATTTAAAAAAAAAAGAAAAAAAGGGGGGAAGTTTAAAAAAAAAAAAAGGGAAAAAAAGGGGGAAAGGGGGAGGGGGAAAAGGGAAAAAGGGCAAAAAAAAGAAAAAAAAAAAAAAAAAAACAAAAGAAAAAAAAAAAAAAGAAAAGAGGAAAAAGAAAAAGATAGCCCCCCCCCAAAAAGAAAGAAAAAAAAAAAAAAAAATTTTAAAAAAAAATAAAAACCCGAAAAATAAAAAAAAAAAAAAGAAAGGGGGAAAAAAAAAGGAAAGAAAAAAAAAAAAGAAAAAAAAAAATAAAGGGAAAAAAAAAAAAAAGAAGGGGGGGAAAATTTTTTTGAAAAAGAAAAATGAAAGGAAGGGGGAAAAAGGGGGGGGAAAAAAAGGGGGGCGAAAAAAAAGGGAAAATTAAAAAAAAAAAAAAAGGGGAAAAAAATAAAAGAAAAAAAAAAAAAAAAAAATTTAAAAAAAGAAAAAGGGGGGGGGGGGGGGGGGGGATAAAAAAAGAAAAAAGGGGGAAAAAAAAAAAAAAAAAAAAAAATTTTTGGGAAACTGACATTAAAGGTGTACGGGGTTTTCATTCAGCTGGGAATTTTGTTACGCAGCGATCACCCCAGCGGCTGTTTTCATCCGCATGGTTTTTTTGATGATTTCAATGCGCATGAAGAGTTTTTGACTTTATTTTTCATTGAAAACTACAAAAGGGGAGTCGATATTTACAATGCTGGAAGAACTACTTCCGGAACAGAAGACCCCTTTTGAAAAGTGGTGTAATAACCCTTCGGAGCACCGCGATGAAGGTCTTCACTCTGGATTTATTGCCCGATGCAAAGCGCCCGGAGTTTCCCCATTTCGGGCCTACCATTGATAATTCCCCAACAGGTTTTGTGCGCAAAGGGGTCATGGGATTTGAACGTCAGGGACCCGGTTGTCAGATTATCAACTCCATCAGAGCAAAAAAAAGCAACACAGGCCTTAAAGAATTCCTGGAGAATGCACTGTGGCCTATGGAGATCTCCTGCTCCACACTGACATCAGATGGCTCAGTAAGGGTAAAGTACTGCAACGTTTCTTTTGCTTGCTGGGTGAAATCAAGATTTTCTTGGAAGAGAGGGGGGAGGACACCACCTTGTTATCTGATGCAGTGTGGGTCCTTGATCTTGCGTTTTTGACAGATGTAACTGAGAAAATGAATAACTTGAACGTACAGTTGCAAGGTAAAGAGAAAGACGTCTGCAACATGATCAGTGCTGTTAACGCGTTCAGCGCAAAACTGGCCTTTTTTATCCAGCAGTTGAAGGCCAAAAGATTCCAGCATTTCCCCTCTGTCACAAAGGTTTTGGAAACCCATGCAGGGGTAGCTGATGCTTTGAACACAGAGAAGTACTGTGACCTCTTCATCAAGCTTGGCCAGGAGTTTGCAGACAGGTTCAGAGACTTTGAGAGACTTGAGCCCTGTGTGACATTAATTGCCAACCCATTCATGAATGTGGACATTAGTCAGATTTCTGGGCAGATGGCAGACCTTTTCTGTATCGATCCTGTGGAAATGGAAATGGAACTTTTAAACCTCCTGAGCTGAAATCTCAACAGCATGCTGAACATTTCTGGAGCTTGGTTGAGCCAGAAAACTATAAGAATCTGTGTCGAGCAGCTCTGAAGACAGCTGCTTTGTTTGGGTCTACATACCTCTGTGAATCTTCTTTTTCTGACATGAATGTCATCAAATCTAAGTTCAGAACAAGACTGACAGATGAACATTTGAAAGACTCCATAAGAGTGAACCTAAGTGGGCATACAGCTCTCTTGTTGGCACCATGCAGTGCCAGGTATCTCACTAACTAAAGGTGCTTGACTGAATATGTAGGCTAGTGAATAAATTACTGAAAGCCTATGTGATTTCAAAGGTGTGAGTTATGTTTTGACAAAGTGTCAGTGTTTTGTAAATGTTATGCAAAAAATGTGAGTTTATCAGTGATAGCTGAAAAGAAAGAAATGCATAGACATGCATACTGATACATATTTAGTTACATTTCTGTATTTTGAGTGTGAGTATTGGCTGCCAATATTTTGAAAATGTTCATGCAAAAAAAAAATGTTGAAAAGAGAAAGAAATGTTTTGACACGCAGACTTTGAGTTTAATTTGAGTATTAATGTTCTTACACAAATAGTGAGTGTTGGATGTATGTTCCGTATATGCTTGTGCCAAACGAAACCTCATTCAGGGATTTAGATACGTGTGAATAAATGTTACACATGATATAAAACACAAGTAGCTCTCCGTCATTTTTTTTCTTTAGAGGTAGCTCTCAGAGGGGAAAAGGTTGGAGACCCCTGATTTAGATAGAGACCAACATCTCTCTCTGTCTCTCTCTCTCTCTCTGCCTCTCTCTCTCTCTCTCTCTCTCTCTCTCTCTCTCTCTCTCTCTCTCTCTCTCTCTCTCTCTAGTATTTTCTGTCAAAATTGTTTGCATGTGTGCGTGGTCTTGATGGAATTTCACCCAGAACACTTCTCTAAATGTGTAGCGAAGGCCCCACTTACTAATTTGCTTAAAGCCACATCAACAGGTGGAAGGGGCAAAAATAGCTCTCATGATTTGAACCACTTGAGGGTGTGAAAATGGGTGTGTACCTTGTAAAAGTCGACTGATTTATCTCGTTGGCTTTCTTCTGTGTGGTCCCAGCCATCCACCCACATTCACACCCACACCTAAATGTCATTGTTTGCATGGCTAAAAAAATAAGCATTTTCTCTCATAGAGACTATAAAATGAAGCAGCGCTGACCATGCTGTCGCCCCGCCTGCTGCTGCCTACACCATCTGCTTGTTTCCTTCTCTGCCAATGGTCCTTCAGAAAATGTAATCCTGCTGCTGGTTATCTTTTCATCCCTGGGATTTTGTTTTTCGTAATGCACAGACAGACATTTTTTGTACCTGAAAACATCAACAGATCAACCTCCATAAAGCAACAATATGAAATTAGTCATTTGATCATTCAATTAATCGATCAACCTTAATTTGTTTGGCAGTTTTTATACGTGTAAGTGCGATTAAAAGTCCTTTTCTGGTGACTTCCAGGACAAGGGTTATTTAAAATATAAATGACACGGATGAGAGAGCAAAAGTAAAAAAAAAAATAATAAAACCTGTATTTAATTCAAATAAAATATCGGCAATAGGACATTAAAAAGCCCAAACCCCAGCCCTGATGAATACTCATCAATGCCAACAGGGAAAGAGCTGCAGATACAGGTAACTAACTGATGATGTAATGTTAAGTATTTTTTTCTGTGCTGTCGCTACAGGAAAGGTGAGGACCTTCTGTTTCGGTACAAACCTGAGACAGTGAACTACGCCCTGAGTCAGTTAGACAGCTGTTACAGAAACCATACCGGCCCTGGAGATACTGATTATGGAGCCAGGTAAGTCACAAGACAGAACGTAAAACGAATAATTTCATGAATTTCTGAAGGACTTTGCATTATGGAGAAAATATATTTTAATGTGGTTTTGCCAACTTTTTCTTACTTTTTATACCCCCTTTTCCTTCAGACCAAGCCCCCGCTGTTTTGTCCAGCCCAACACTGAAGATGAGGTTGAGGCAATGAGAGACAAGCTGAATGTCACTGACATTGATCAGGTGGTCGAGCGACTCAGGTAAGTTGTCTTTACTAAACTTTTTGGCTTTTGACTACAGCCCGATAAGTACGATACTGGTATTTAAAAATATCTGATAACAATGTATGGACTGATGATAATCATATTAAACATATGATGTGTTTCACACAGGGTTACAGTATATAACCTACTGTGCTCAGCGTAAATGAGTACACCCCCTTCGAAGGGAAAGCTTCGAGGAACTCACTGGACTCATAAAATATAATATATAAAGGACTTTATTATTAGAGCTGTGCTCATTTAACAACATCTACGATGCATATGTTAAAGGGAAAACTAATTTAAATTAAAAAACTAAATTGATCTATATAGGAATATTCACTATCAAATAAACATGTAACGTGTCATTAGGAGTCCCAAGTAGCCTAACTTTAATTGAAAAGGTAAGGGCAAGTAGGCCTAGACATATTCTGTATATAGCTAGTCCTACTTGCCCTTATGCATTGTAGATGTTGTTAAATGAGCCCACCTGTAATAATAAAGTCCTTTATATATTATATTTTATGAGTCCAGTGAGTTCCTCGAAGCTTTCCCTTTGTCCGTTTTACCCCCTTAATTTCCCTTCAACTCTCCTCGTTGGCTTCTGCCTTTGCCCTCCCTCCTTTACACTCAATCCCTCCTTTCCTTCCTCCATCCCTCTCTTTGAGGCCCACGGGGCAACTCAGTCACTCGAGCTACCTTGAAAGAGAGCCTCTCTCTCTCTCTCTCTCTCTCTCTCTCTCTCTCTCTCTCTCTCTCTCTCTCTCTCTCTCTCTCTTCCCCATTTCCTGACTGGACCAGAACAAAAGGCCCCATTGTTAGAAAATGCATCCCAGAGCAGGCAAACTTTATTTTACATTTGACAGAAGTGAAAACAGTTGTGATTATGTAACCAGGGAAGGAGAAAGTGTGTAGGGGTGGGCGGGGGGGGGGGGGAGGCAAAGACATTTTTGTCTTTGCCTTCTATCTTCATCTCAATCTCTATCTCTGTCTCTAACTCAATCTTTATCTCTATCTAACTAGGTCCGTCCTAATGGAGGAATGTGAAGCGTTGAAAAGGCTGGTGAAGCATTTCAGGGTAAGAAGAAAAGGATGAAAAAAAGCCATCTACCAATTTAATCTTTAATATTATTTTCATTTCAGCTGCCAGTGCTATACTGTTCCAAGTCCTAAAATTATTTATGTGTAGCCAGGCCAAAATATAAATATGGATTTGCTGTATTAATGCAGCTGGGAAGGATTTCAAAATCAGTATTCATATAAAATAACCTTGTAGGACAGGAGGAATTATCAAGCTTTACTGTATGTATATATTTTACAGTTTATGGGACCATTCCTCAGGCATCATTTTTATGGCTTACCTTTTCCTGAATCTTCTCTAGAAAAGTTATTTTTTGTCATTTTATATAGCGATTTCGTTGTTCTGGTGTTCATTACAGCTGTTCTATTACATTATAAGGAAATGTTCAGCTGCCTTGTGTATAACTATTCGAAACAATGCTGATCATTTCAACTAAAAAAGGCACTGACTTTCTTGACCATGGGCATTTTTTTCCCACAGCACGAAAATTTTAAATTCCTGCTTGACTCCCTCAGGTAGATCTGGAAACTGGCACTAAAACCTGCCAAAGTTTCCATCCACACACAAAAACACATGCACAAGCAACACAAACTCGCAGGCACACACAGGAAACCTGCAAGGGCTCAGTCTAGATTTTTCCATCTGTCTGGCAGAGAAATGTGCAATTCTGATTGGCTGGGTTAGATCGATTGATTCCAGTTACTCATATTGTAACATACATACATACATACATACATACATACATACATACATACATACATACATACATACATACAGACAGACAGACAGACAGACAGACAGACAGACAGACAGACAGACAGACAGACAGACAGACAGACAGACAGACAGACAGACAGACAGACAGACAGACAGACAGACAGACAGACAGACAGACAGACAGACAGACAGACAGACAGACAGACAGACAGACAGACATACATAATCACCCCCTGCTTCAGAATGGTTGGCGACAGGCATTCATAACATTGTCCTTAAAACAACCCTAAACACTCGTTTTCAAAGATGAGCAACTCACCGAGTGGTAAGTGGTGTTCGTAGTTGTTTTTAAAAAATATATATCGGCGAAATACTTGGTTTCCATCCGTGTTATTTGCTATTGTGGAACTAGCTATGTTTTCAGATACCTCACTGAGTAGGCTATTAACTTCCGCTTGATATTTTGGAATACAAAATGGCAAATTAAACACGACAAACTGTATTTCGCTAAGACACTCGTTTTGGAACAACACCACTAACCAGTGACCACTCGGTGAGTTGCACATCTTTGAAAACGAACGTTTAAGGTTGATTTAAGGACCGCTTTATGAATGCCCGTACATGAAGCATGGGGGACCAATCGTTAACATGTCGGTGTCAAACACACTATTTCATCCTAGACCAGTGGTTCTTAACCTGGGTTCGATGTCCAGCAGTGGCTCAGTCAGTAGGGGCTTGGACTGGGAATCGTAGGGTCGCCGGTTCAAGTCCCCGAACAGACTTGAAAAATGGAAAGTGGACTGCTACTTGGAGAGGTCCCAGTTCACCTCCTAGGCCCTGCTGTGGTGCCCTTGAGCAAGGCACCGGACACCTCCAATCCCCCCCCTCCCCATTGCTCCCCGGGCGCTGCACGATAGCTGCCCACTGCTCCTAGTACTAGGATGGGTTAAATGCAGAGGACTAATTTCACTGTGTGTGCTCTGCTGTGTGCATGTATGTGACTAATAAAGAGGGTTTCATCCTCCGATTCTATCGAACCCCAGGGGTTCGGTGAGTCAGTCTCAGGGGTTCGGCGGAGGTCAAGACACACCCGACTCATATGATTCGTGATGACACGCGCCGCTTGGCCATCACTGGCTGCAGGTGATCATGCTACATCGCTTGGCCTATCTGTGCTGCAGGGAATTTGGTGTGCTCAGTAGAAGACTTGTGACTGTCATGATGGTACATCGTGTGATTTCTTTCTTAATATTTGAATCCCTTCAAACTAACTATGTCGAGCAAAAAAAGAAAGTGGTCGGACGAATATGTACAATATGGATTCACATGTATAACGGAACGTGATGGGAGTCGGCGTCCTAACTGCATGATTTGCAATGCCAAAGTTGAGCTATTCTAGTCTAGCACCGGCAAAACTAAGGGAATGCTTCCTTAAGCAGCATGGAGATGGGGAATACAAGAACACAACGCTTGCTGAATTCAAGGTGAAGATAGCGAGATTCGATGAAAAGGCTACTCTGCCTGTTCTTGGCTTTGTACCCATCAACAAACCGATCCTCACAGCATCGTACGAAGTTGCTTACCTGATCGCAAATCAGGGCAAACCACACACCATTGGTGAAACACTCATAAAACCAGCTGTGTTGAAGATGGCGATTATCATGCTGGGAAAAGCGGCTAAAGTTAAGTTATCCCAAATTCTTTTTTCAAATGACACCATCAGCGACAGAATAGAGGACATGAGCAAAGACATCTTGGCTCAAGTAGTTGCAGATCTGATTTCAAGCGCGGCAGAATTCAGCGTCCAACTCAACGAGTCCACAGACGTTTCCTATCTAAGCCAGCTTGCTGTATTCGTGCGCTATGCGAAAGACGACGTGATAAAGGAATTTGTTTTATTTTGTAAGCCTCTTACAACAACAACTAAGGCAACCGATTTGAAGAAACTTGTGGATGACTTCTTCAGAAAAAACAATCAAATTGCTGAATTTCCAGAAACACTTAAGGTTTTAGGGGGTTCTTGATAAGGGTTACGTAAAAAACATGTTTTTGGTAAGGGTCCCCCCTTATGTAAAAATTATCTTTTTTAAAAAGGGTCCCCCCTCATGTAAAACATTTTTATTTTGGTAAGGGTCCCCCCTTATGTAAAAATTATCTTTTTTAAAAAGGGTCCCCCCTCATGTAAAAAACATTTTTTTTAGATGAGGGAAATACGTTTTTCATAAGGGTCCCCCCTTATGTAATAAATATTTCTTTTGATAAGAAAAAACATTTTGATAAAGGTCCCCCCTCATCTAAAAAAATCACTTTTTTGATAAGGGTCCCCCCTTATGTAAAACATATTTTTTAGATGAGGGTAAAACATTTTTTCATAAGGGAACCCTTACCAAAAAAGATCATTTTTTACATAAGGGGGTTATGTAAAAATGATCTTTTTTGGTAAGGGTTCCCCCTTATGAAAAACATAATTTTTAGATGAGGGAAATACATGTAAAAACTATTTATTTTGGTAAGGGTCCCCCCTTATGTAAAACATATTCATTTTGATAACAGTCCCCCCTTATGTAAAAAAACCCAAAACATTTTGATAAGGGTCCCCACTTATCTAAAATTATCTTATTAGATAAGGGTCCCCCCTTATGTAACACATTTTTTTTAGATAAGGGTAAAACATTTTTTACATAAGGGTCCCCCCTTATGTAAAAAATATTTATTTTGATTAAAAAAAACATTTTGATAAAGGTTCGCCCCTTATGTAAACATGATCTTTTTTGATAAGGGTTCCCCCTTCTGTAAAACATATTTTTTAGATGAGAGAAATACATGTTTTGATAAGGGTACCCCTTATGTAAAAATTTTTTTTAGATTACTTAAATACATTTCTCCAGACACAGGTTGTTCTCCGCCATGAGAGGTTGTTCTCCGCCATGAGAGGTTGTTCTCCGCCTGTTTCTGGTTCTGCATAAGCTGAAGGACACGTGTGTTTGTATGTAGATTTGGGCTCTAGAAAGTCATCTGTAGAAATACAGTGTTCCAAAAAAATATCAGCAAGCCAGCACCGTCATAATGGGTTTAAACCCCACATGGACCACAAAGCCTATTTTTTGTGTGTGTGTGTGTGTGTGTGTGTGTGTGTGTGTGTGTGTGTGTGTGTGTGTGTGTGTGTGTGTGTGTGTGTGTGTGTGTGTGTGTGTGTGTGTGTGTGTGTGTGTGTGTGTGTGTGTGTGTGTGTGTGTGTGTGTGTGTGTGTGTGTGTGTGTGTGTGCTTAAGAGATGTTAGATAGATCTCAGTCACTTCACTATCAGAGACACCAGACATACTTTGTATGCAGCTCTGCAACACAAAACTGGGAGGTTTGGGTTTTAATCCTAGAGGAGAAAACAGACCCAAAATATATATTTTAACTGTCAGTCACCGGGCCTGTGGGTATGTTTATGTTTTAGGGTGTATGGGTATATAAGTATGTGGTAGCTATAAAGACTCTCCGTCAGTGCTATAGTGTTTGGAGGGAGGAGAGTAGGTTGCCAGTCACTCATAACAAACCTAAGAAGACTCACTTTTCAATCAGGTCTTTGGTTTTATGAGCACACACACACACACACACACACACACACACACACACACACACACACACACACACACACACACACACACACATTTGCTCAGGAGATATTTGAGGCCAAATTAAGATGAAAGACTGCTACTCAATCGTTTAGTGGTCATACAAATTCCTCTTTCTCCTGCAGTGATTTGTATGCCTTTTCCTCGTTCCTTTGCAATTTCCCTTTTTCCTGCTGCCTTCTCAAACATGTCTTTTACATTGACCTCCTATTTTTCCAAGTCCACTTCTATCACCAGAGGCTTGAAGTGTCCTAGATTGTACAATAGCAGTATGTTAAGTAATCTCAAAATGTGTGAATAAACTTAAGCTGTGTCTCTTTCTGTTCTTTGTTTTGTGCTTCTTACAGGGAAATATTACACAAAAGTGTCCCACTCCATGTGAGCTTCATAATTCAGAACCTACCCTTGCAGGTGAGTACATGTTTGTGTTTTGCTGCCATCTGGTGGAATTAACAAATGTTACACAAGTGTATTGAAAGTTCTCTTTCTTATTTTCAACGCTCCATTTAAGCTGTAGTTCTGTACAAAATATAACATTAGCTGGTAAAAAAATAATTATCTATCCATATTTGTTTTAATTTAAAGTCTGTCTTATTTGTGTGTGCAGAGTTAAGGGAGCTTAGAGGGGCTATACAATCGGACTTGGAGCTTTACCCTTCTTCTCTTACTGCTTCACTACCAGCTTCTCCTCTCCCTTTGAAGAATTTGAAAAACAAGTTCCGGTTAGTATGTTATGCAACCCCTTGAAAGGCTCTCATTTTAAGAGAGCAATGACACAGTGTTTGCAGAATGTTGCTTTTGAATTCAAAATGATTGTGTTGTATTTCTGTACTTATTTGTATTGTCTTCCTTTCCCTTAGTCCAGCACCAAGGGTTTCTAATGACTCTGTGCAAGCTTTGAGCCCCACCACAGCCCTAAAGCCACATCCCCCTCCTCCTCTGTGTCATACTACACCCATACCTCCATCAGGCGCTCGTCCCAGCAAGACCTCATCATCAGTTAAAGTGATTAACAGCTCTTCACTCTCTAGTACTCATGGACAGCATATAATCAGATCAGCCTTCACTGGACCTAGGACAACACAAACATCTATTTGCAACAGGATCTCAACTTCTGAGCATGCAAACTTCACTACTTCACTTCCAGGGACTACCAGGGAACAGATTGTCGTAAAACCCGTACAAAACTGCAGTTTTTATCCAGAGCAAACTACTGCCAGTCCCCACTGCAGGACGCCGACTTCTAGTCCAAGTGACCAAACAAGAACTCTAAGAAACTCACCTCATCTGTCATCCAATCCTAATATTCACAGCCCGAGCAGAAAGAGCGAGCAGTCACCACAGACTGAAAGAAAAAGAAGCCCTGCCTTGATGTCAAGAAACCTCAATAGTGTCCCCACTTCCCATCACTGTGAGGCAGGGGGTTATAGCAGCAATAGTAAACATTTAATGTCAATGATTTGGAATCCAAAGACCAAAACTGAGTGTCAGAATTGTACCTGTGGAGGTAGTTTACTGTCAGTGCAGATGGAGGATGATATTAAGAAGTGTTCTTCTGAGTGTTTTCAGTCTGAAACTGGGAGCCCCCCTACACAATTAGACATAAGGAAGAGAAACAATGGAATTGATATAAATAAAAATGGTCACCCTGGGAAGGATGTCACACAACAGCAACACCTTGTAGCCACAAGCGTTCACCCAGCAGCTATACGGAAAAATAGACAGTTCTTTACTGCCCACAAAGTACCACTTGAGGGCGCCACAAGTCAGTCACAAAGTGTTCAAGAGACAGAGCTGGAGTTTATCAAAACGTTTTACCTGCCAGTCCCTCCAGCAAGGGTGTCAACTTAAAGATGGTCTAGGAGTCTTATATCTGTTTCAGGAAAAATGCAAGGAAGTTTTTTTTTTTTGTGATATTGAAAATTATTTGAAAAAAATTGATATTCTCTGCAATTTTGACACAGTGTAAAGACATCACAGACCCACAATTGTATTTGGAAGCGTGACATTGAAATAGTTTCACTCTAGTATATTTCACATTCACATTGTCTGCATCCATTGAAATAAACTTGAACCGTCAGTTATGTATGAACAAGGAATATGAGTGCTTAAAATTCAGGACTGTGTTTTGTAGAAAATGTTAGTGTTAGGTTCTGCTTTCAGGATAAACATAAATAACAAAAACTACAAGGTATATCATTTAGAATTACTGACAGATGTCAAAATGGACATTAGAAATGACTGAAATAAAATGACCTGTGTTTCAATGGAGCCGTTTGCAGTTTTAAAGCTCTAATTGAATCTAGTGATCGCATGTTACAATATATAGAATGGCCTTGAATGTGAGTGTGTAACTTTACAATTACGTAGCGGACTGACTTTACTTTGTTTAAGGCTACCTTTACACGGAAACGATCTGAAACAAAAACGCAAAAGTGGCGTTTCGTTTTCACTTTTAAATCTGCATTTAGACGAGCGTTTTAGGGTGAAACGCTTGGTCGTCTACCACCTCATTCATGAAGTTATCCCACCACTGAGAAGTCCTCCCAGGTCTCACCCACAGCTGTCTAGGTCGCCTGCTCTCTCTATGAACTTCAAGAATTTCGAGAACGTAGTTCATATTTTTGGTCTGTTCTTTACTACTCTCGCTCATCATTGCTGTTATCTGATGAAATGACTCTTGAACGTCAATTACAGCGCCTAAGGCGAGTTGAAAGTCCGCAGGGACGGACATGTTGATAGCCTTCTAATGTGTTTTCCTCGGTTTTCTGGCGCTTTATTATGCTTGTCACGTCATTTCATTCATGTAGCTCGTGGCTATCGTTTTGTATGTAGCTCGTGGTGATTTTGTGTAGCAATTTGACACATGGTAATTTTATGTTTTGTGCTTACTTTTAGTTTTACGGAAAGATTGAATGCTGTACTTCAGTAAAACTCTATGCAAAGGAAATTCTGGAGCCTCACTCATCTTTTTAGTTATCTATCTGCCAAACTGTTCCAAGCACGTAACGGCTAGGGCAGAATAACGATGTTACCTCCACCATGCAGCAATCCCCAGCTTTTTTGAGCAATGTTTGGCCAAGTTATGACGTTTTGAAAAGATGGGGTTAGAAACCCAAAATAAATTAGGATTTGGTTTTTCCCATTTTTGAAAAAAAGCCATTTTTTGAAAATGTGGATATTATCACTTACTATGACAGAATACGATGTTACCTACACCATGCAGCAATCCCCGTTAGTTCATCATAAAACGTTCCAGTTCATTGTAAAACGGCCCAGTTCATTATAAAACGTTCCAGTTCATCATAAAACGTTAAAACATTTAAACTTCCGTTCATTAAAAGTTCCAGTTCATTATAAAACGTTAG